>NW_013665750.1:24386-43289 GCF_000517525.1 Limulus polyphemus
GTACCTATAGTTTCTAGTTTGTTCATCGACGGGTGGTTTATCAGTTTTGTGCACTGCTCTTTGGGTTTGCTTCAGCTCGAATGTTGTTTATCAGGTGGTCAGAACATTCACTCATAGCCTACATGCTCCTGGGTTGTGCTTTCATCATTATATGGACGACTGGGTACTGCTAGCTTGTTCCAAATAGGAGTCTGCCCATCACACTTATCAGCTACACCTGGAGGCGGCTCGAATGGGCTGGCTAATCAAATGAGAGAAGTAATTCCTTCAACCTAGCCAATATCTTGTTCATTTGGGTATTTTTTCAACACCCATCTCAGTCGGGACCAAACTTCTCCTCTTTGACTTCATTCTATGGAGCTTTCAGTTCTCCATGCTCTTACAGCTAGTGCTCATATACGGGCTCTTTACGACCAGTGGAAGCTTGCACAGGATTATTTGAAGGCTCTTACCACCCTTCCTCCTACCCTCGTCAATGATCTACAGTGTGGTTAGACAAGACTCACACGTCCAGACAAAATCTATCCGATGGAATGGTCTCTTGATCCTCTTGTTTTCCAGTGGCTTTTCCTTCAGTGGGGTACTCCTCACATAGATGCTTTTGTCACATCCCTCAACCACAAATTACATCTGTTTTGGTCTCAGGTCCCTCATCTTCTTGCTTTGGCTGTCAATACTTTCAGCCAGAAGTGGACCAACAAATACTTATATGTTTATCCACCCATACCACTCCGTGTCAAGTCCTTTTGATTGCTCCTTACTGGCTAGTTCAGCCATGGTTTTCACGGCTTCTCCAGCTCTAACTTACCCCTACATTACCTCTTCCTCTGTCTCCCTACCTTCTTTATCAACTTCAGTCATCAGTGCTTCATCCAGTTCTTCATGTCCTCCATCTTCATGCCTGGTTTTATCCAGTCCTTGGTAAGGAAATCTGGCTTCATTTCTGGCCCATTCCATTCACCCTTCCTCCATGGAATTTATCAACGTAAATGGAACATTTTCTGTCATTGGTCTCTGGGTCGAGAGTTTGCTGCTGTTTGATCCACTGTTCCTCTTATTGCAGCTTTCCCCTCATAGCTATTCGATCGTGTGTCTTCTGTTTCCTCAATCTCTGGTTATCGAGTGGCCTTGTCCCACACCTTTCATTTTTCCCAATACCATAGGGTTTTGACCTCTCCTAAACTTTCCCGGTCGACGTGTTCCTTCCTGATTCGTCGTCCACCATGGTGGGCTGCTTTTTCGGACTGGGATGTTAATGTGGTCCTTTACTGCCTCACTTTCCCTCTTTTTAAACCACTTTCCACATGCTCCTTGTTTTACCTTTCCTTTAAGACTTATTTCTTTCTCATCTTAGCCTGTGTACTTTAGAGGTCTGATTTATTTGCCATTGATGTTTCATGTACTCTTTATCATCCTACATATATTCTCCTTTACCTGGATCATTCTTTCATCCCCAAAACATCAGCAGCTAGGAATGGTAACTCCTCCTTTTTGTCGGTTTCCCTTCCTTCCATTTCCTAGGCCTGATCTTGATAGACTTTTCCTTGTTAAATTCCCTGCACAGCTTCCTTTCATGATGCCCATTCCCACCTCTTTAGTTTTTGGCAGCCATCCTCTGTTTGTGATCTTTCTCCTTCCACTCTCATCAATTGGGTTTGGCTTTTGATTCGATTGGCTTATTCCTCTTTGTCATCTTCCTTCCGTACTTTGTTTCAGGTGTCTTCTCATCAAATTTGACACTTTACCTTTTCTCTGGCGTCTTACCTTGGCCATCCATTGGAAGAAATTCTTTAATCTGCCATGTAGACTACTCCTGATATATGTTCATCTCTCACTCGTTGCATAGGATTGCAGTTTCTTCCTCTTTGGGTTATTGTTTTCTGCCTGTAACCATTCTTCAGACTTCAGTGAGACTCTGACTGGGTAAGTTGTCTTTTATTATTCTTTATTTTCTTTTCATGGGTCATATTTCCCTTTTTATTATTATTATTCATTCTTTGAATCCTGCTCTGCAACAAGGGGTGCCTGACCAGGTATTCTTTAATTGTTTAAATCCACACTGTCAAGCCATGTCGACTTGCATATTATAATTCCATGGCATTCGCACAATGCACATTGCAGAGATGGGGTGTTCCACAAGATTGCTTGTAGGTTTATCTTCACAACAGAATTGCTTCATATGCTTGCTCATCCTGGACCATACCCACCCATGGACTACATGGGTAAAGCAGTAGGCGATAGCTGCCCATCCCTGCTATGTCTTGTATTGAATAAATTGGTATGGTTTGCTTTTAAAAATAAGGTTTCATGGTCATCCATTGCACTGTCTCAGGTGTTGTCATCCCTCCGAACTCTCCACTGCATTTCACCCTCATTTTTCTTCTAGTAAAGTTTGTGAATCCTTACAACTTTCCAGTTCCAAGCTGCTGGGGTGGTGGACCATAGAGGAATTTTCCTGAATAGGTTAATGAAATACAAACAAAATAAAGAAATGATTTAAAAACCACTCAGTTGAGAGTAGGGTGGTGGTGTTCTGCTGGTGTAGATGATGTGATATTCTCCAATATGAAACATAAAAACAACTGGGAGTGAGACGTCAAAATTGCAGTTCACCTCTTCTTTTGGGATCACTCATCCTACCCCCCACATGGATGTTGGTTCCCAGTGGCTGGGTTTTGGATTTAGAGTAGAACCAATCAACGTAAATTTCACATATGTATTACAGATGTCAATATTTCTCCCTTATTTATACCCCACCCGTGTCGTGGTTCTTTCTTTTCCACTATTTCTTGATGTTTCTTATTCCAAGGAAATTAATGTGCTTGGGGTAATTCTGGTAAATTTCATTTTTGAAGGAGATGGTTTACATTATGTAGACATGATTTTGATACTGGATGTTGGGTTCCAAGATTGATATATCACTTTATCATATTAACATGTGCCCTGTTCAGGAGTCGGGGAGAGGGGGTACTAGATTCCCTCCGGTCTTTTGAACTTGAGGTGAAGATGGTATGGTCCTTTTTCCCACTCCTGCCAGATGGCTAGGTTTTGGATTGTAGTTCACTTACCACTGGAATGATCCTCCTTCCTACCACACATGGACATTGATACTTGACTTACATCTCATCCTATCTCTGCATGGATGTCAGTTCCCAGCAGCATGTGTTTTAGATATAGTTTACTTGCTATGTATGGTCCATTGTGCCCCAGCCACTCTACAACTAGGGGCACATCAGTTTCATATTACCCACTTTTATATTTATTGGGATTGAGTTTCATAAAAAGTGCATGGTTTGGACCACTATCTGGTCATAGTTCTCTCCCACTTGCTCCACTGTTTATATATGTGACATCTTTCTGCAATAGACGAAGGGTATACCTGGTTCAGAAGTGGTGCGTCCTCCCACATCAGATCTTAGAATCTGACTACCTCATCTTAGGGAGTGTCCTTTTGACCCTTTTGAAGGATGCTTCTTTCTTTCCCTCGCACCAGTCTCTCTACCTATTCAATGTGGGATTCTAGCTATTTATGTGAGAAAAGGTAACGTACTGTATCGGAAGTTATAATTTTTCTATACTGAAAGTGTATTTCCAATAGATACTTACTTCCTTTCACATTTCCCACCCTTTCTCCCCACTGAAAAGTGGTGCTTCCATTTTCTGCCAAAATTTGAAGTGATAGTTCAGTAGAATTAAATAGAGGGAATCACATGCATCAAGAGAGTATGTCACATTCTTATTGATGGAGGGTTGTTGCATGATGATTTGCATGAGAGATGCATTGGAATCAGTGTGTTATAGTAAGTTGCTCTATTTTCTTTTTTTTCTGGGCCTGTCTTATTTATATACCCAGGGAATGACGAGGGACTGTAATCTCCTATCAACCTTGCTTTTTGTTTTTATTTGACACATCTTTATTTTTCATTGCATTCTTTACCCTATAGGATCTTTTTCAATTTTCTCTGTCACCCTTACTTAGTGGTAATAAATTCTCATTCACATTATCTGTGAGGAACATTTTTCACTATATGTAAAGCATTTTTCAGGTTTTATTTCGTAAGTTTCAGTACTTGGTTTTGCTGGCAGTAGTTTACAGAAGACATTATTTTTACATTGCTATAATACATTCTTCTTATTGGAAACTTGTGCAAGGCCAGTTAAAAATAATGTGATTGAAATTATTACCAGTCATGGTGTAAGTGTTTCTTAACAAAAAGTTATTCTCTAAAATTTTTTTGTGACTGATATTGTCAAATAATGTATCTTTTTATATATATTTTATTTTTTTAGCAATTAAGAAACCATTCTACACATTGACAAACTTGAACAATTCTGAGACAAAAGCTGAACATAACAAAGAATTTCAGCTGAAGTGTTATTCTAGTGGAGTACCTCAGCCTAATATCACATGGTATAAAGACAATGAACTATTTGATGCAGCTAGTCTTTCTGGAGTAGAATATAAAGATGATAAACAACTTCTTATTTTTAGAAGAGTTGTACAGAATGATGCAGGAACTTATGAATGTGTAGCAGAAAACAAAGGAGGTCAGATCCGTGTTAGTACAGTGTTATTAGTGGACCACAGTAAGTAAACAATTCCAAATTCTAAAGCTTATTAATAATAAGAAAATTAACACTAAATATTTTTAATGTATCAAATATGAAATATAAATATTTTAATTCTAATATGCCAGGGATCAAGTATTTGATAGTTTACTTATGTTTGTAAATACAGTTTTTAAGGAAATTTGTTTCTTTGTGTTAATTTATTAGATGTAAAGAATATTTTGATCTAAGGTACAGTGACAAAATAATTTTTGGTTTTGAATTTAAATGTACCATTGTTATATATTTTGAGATAACTCTACACATATTCTAAGTAATTGATAGATATCTTTAATACTAATGAAATGATTAAATCCTTTTGATATTATTGTGTGATCCTTTACTTAATAGTTCTATGTTAACTTTCATGATTTTATTAAGTATTCAATTTTCAGTCAAAGAAATGCTGCCCACCAGTTTATTTAAATCACACAGGTCGTTTGTTGTTGTTTTTTTCAGATGTGAAATCTTTAGAATATATTTTGTATTGTTATATGTAAAAGTTTTGTTTCAAAAGCACTAAAATATTCTGTCATTCTATCTTTTCATTATCAGGTGGGGTCCCTTTTGTCATCAGTAGTAGCCAGAAAGTTATTATAAGTGTGCTTGTTATAACTGGAGTTGGACTTTTCATCTTGGCTATTTTGTTGATCAAAAAGATTTGTACTGAAAGGGTATGTTAACAATTTACATTTGGTGTAAATACAATATCTTGTTGATGGATAAAATGGCTTATTATTTTTAAAAGCAATTTGAAACTTTCATAATACTCTATAAATAAATAATAAATAAAGTTTATGGATTTGAATTATTTCATAAAGGTAACTAAAAAGTGAATTTAAGATTTCTAGGTTTATCATTTGAGTTTCTGTAAATGTTCATTTCATAATATATAAATTTACAATTTTACATACTTTTAGAAGTACAAAATGGAGATGGAGTTTTTTAGTTATGCCCAGTTTGAGAGAGGACATTTACATTTATTGAACCCTAATTTACCGTTGGACAATCAAATAGAACTTCTTCCCTATGACAGTCGCTGGGAATTTCCAAAAGAACAACTAAAATTAGGTGACTATAAATTACTTTGTATTGTAGTTATACAATCAATATTATACAGTGAGTTTTTCAAGCTAAATAAATGTCTAATGTCACATATACAGTTAAGTTTTTAAAACTTGCATAAAAACAACATAAGAATAATAGTATACTCATAAGGTAAGTCTGTATATATGGCTCAGCAGTAAGTTTGAGCTTATAATGCTAAAAGTCTGGTTTTAATACTCATGGTGGGAAGAGGACAGATAGTCCATTGGGTAGCTTTATGCTTAATAATAAATGAACACAATAAAATCTAAAAGGAAAACCATCAATGTTAACATTAATTACTACTGAGTTCCATATTTATTTTACATTGTAAATGAATGATTTTGTTCAATTTTTTGTAAGTTTGTTATTATTGTGATAGGCAAAAACATGAAACATATGATGCAGTCTGTGAAACTGTATGTAAACAAGTCTGTAGCTTGAGGAGACAAAATTGATTTACTTAAATTATTCTCATTTTGAACAAAATAAGAATTTTTGAAATAATTTAAATGAACATTATATGTATATAAGTGCTGTCTTTAAGTAAAGTTATTAATGTCATTACTTTATCTTTTAGGTAGAACATTAGGCCAAGGAGCTTTTGGAAGGGTAGTAAAAGCAGAGGCTATTGGCCTAGAACATGGTGAAGCAACTACTACTGTTGCAGTCAAAATGCTTAAAGGTACTTGCTTTGTTTTTCAGTTTTTAGCTTTATCATAATGTAGGATGTTCTTTAGGATCTATTATTTGTAACTAAGTCTCTGCTGGTTGCATTGTATCATGAACATTGTCAGTAGTCCTTAACTAGTGAGCTGAGATTAAATTTGGGTAGTTTTTAACACATTTTTGTGTCCTATTTCAGTTTTTCTACATTTTTTGAGATGTATAATATTTTTTTTCTTACCTAAACTTTATTTTGGTTACTGACTGTTTTCTTAATTTTTCATTATACCATCCTAATGAATAATATTTTATGTAATAAATGAATATAATTTGCTAAAATGTTAAATTGTTTTAACTTTAATAATAACATTACTTTTCATATGATATTATAACATGATTTTTTAATATGTTTGCATTCAGCTTCTCACTGAATGTTGTTTGGCACAAACTGTAATTACTAAGTAATTTTTTCTTTAAAAAGTATTGCTTTATTAAGTTTATTTTATCTTCTTAATGTGTGTACTCACACTGTTGCATAATATTATATAATGCAAATTTTTTAATCAATGAAAGTACAATATTCAGAAAATCACTGTTATTTTAATTATGACTGCTAAAGCATTATCCTTATATGTATATATATATATATATATACATGTATATAAAACTTACTCTGGTGTATTGTCAGATAAAATTTTGATCTAGATTACCAATCAGTATTATTAACAAAAAGCATTATGAGTTCTTGTGTTTGGTATCTGTAGCTACTATAAGAAGAACGTCTTTATATGTGTTTGAATTAAGTCACTTGGTTGTTTAATGTACAGTAATTAGACAAAGCTTGGCAGGTTTTTGCAATAATCATAACACAGTATTTGTGATTTTAAAGTATGCTTTTGAGAGTGCTAAAACCAAAATAATTACATTCTTTACTTAGTTTTTGTAGTAGAAGGACCTTGATGAATTATATGTAGAAAGTATATATTTCTCTTTTGGTGTGTAAAAATGTATTAGTTTTTAAAGTAAAAATTATGCACTATACTAAGCAGCCTAATACAATTAGCTGCTGATTCACTTATATCTTACACACCTAGAGCATGCAAATACTGATCAGAAGAAAGCATTGATGGCAGAATTGAAGATTTTAATTCTCTTAGGACGTCATTTGAATATAGTTAATTTGCTGGGAGCTGTTACTAGAAATGTCATTAAAGGTGAGATTATATAATTTAAATTATAAATACAGACTTTGAAAATAAAGTGAACTAATTTGTTATTATAATTTATTTGTACTCTGCATCTCTCTAGTGTCTGAAGCTGTAACAAATTATTATTATACACTAAAAATATTTGAAACATTAATACCAGAATTAAAAAAAAAATCTTTCACAAGTTGATCAAAATTAAACTTGCAGTTCGAAAATACTGGACCAAGACTTTTATAAGTGACAGAACTGAACTCCAAACTTCTTATTCAACCTCAACATAAGGAATTACAAAAAAGAACCAGAAAAATACTAAATTTTGTAAATGATCACAGCAAAATTTCTTTAACAGTACAATACTTGCAAACTCTGTGATTAATTATAACTCACAAAACTTGTAAGCTGTAACTGAGTTTCAAGCAATATTTAGTCTAAAATTCCACAATCTTGTTTATGCAGTTCGTAGTTCTCTTTTCTTTTTTTTCATACTATAAGAGTAGTGTTACATATTAACTGATGGAGTGTGAGTTGGCATAATAAAGAAATAAACATTAAAGACAGCTCAGCTAAAGGACAGAAACAAATGTACATAAAATAGGAACACAGTAATACTCAGGAAACACCTTTTAGTAGTACACTACAAAAAAGCAGTGCTGTCTTAAAGCATAGGCTAACTGGACTGTAGCCCAGGGCTCCCATCCAAAATATATTGTTTGTACTCGTAATTTTTTAAGTGTGACCTTTGTGGATGGGGCCCAAATTCACACTTAGCCCAGGGCCCCCAATATCATTAAGATGGCACTGCAAAAAAGTTATGACTTTTGGTATAATTAATGTATCTGAGTTCTTGGTTTAATAATTTTCATACACTTGTTATTCATAGCCTATTTTAAATACAGTCCTTACAATATGAATTGAACCTTTCTTTGATACATTAAGTTTACAGAATGTATTACAAATCTTTTAACTTCATTTCATTAGGAGAACTTATGATGATAGTGGAATACTGTCAGTATGGTAACCTGCGTCATTATCTCCTTCAGCATCAACAGAACTACATAAATCAAATTAATCCTAAGACAGGAAAGATTGACCCAAACATCAGCACATTGCCTGGATCAACTCGATTAAAGGACAAAAATAAGGAAAACTATTTCCAATATCGAAGCATTGATAGTGTAATGGCTGTTGAAAATCCAACATACAAGTAAGAATAAGATATAAAAATTGTTTTTTGAATAAGAGCCAAAAATTAATATATAATTTTTCTAAATATGTATTTGTTTAAATAAGAACTTATGTTCTATATTATCACTTAATAACAATTACATATTCATGTGACTCTAAAGAGCTGAAAAACATGGAACATTTTTACATTCAAAACAAGTAATTGGAAATTGCTTTTTGTCAGAAAGCTAATGCAAGTACTTTTCATTTTAGTGTTAAGAAGTACTTTAAGTGGTACAGATAATTCTAGAGCTGTTTTAATAGAATTAAATTGAAAACTTTTGAAGATTTTTTATAGTTTATTAGAATAATCTTCATAACAAATTAACAGAGGGTGTCAGTATTGTTATGCTACATATTTCATAGTACCTTCCTAGTCATGTACACACATGAATAAGTGAAGGAATTTCACTATTTATAGCTCTTAAATCTAGGCTAAAATACCTTTTGACCATTACAAGGCTTCAAATAGGGTCTGACAATGTAATAATATTAATACCATCATATCTTACTGTTCGTTAACTAGTGTAGAATGTCTTTATTTTTCAGATGTATTCGAGTAATTTTTGTAAATTTTCATATGGATGTTCTTTGTGTAGCGAGTTTCCTCACTGTAAAAAAGATGTCTCCCATCTTTGGTAAAGGTTACATTCCATAAATATTAATGTAGTGTAGCTTATGGAATAAAAATTGAGAAATCATAATGGTAACATTTCATTTACTTGGGCAGTTGGAAGAATCAAAAATATTAATTTCAATTAGTTGATTATTTTACATGACACTAACCAATGTAATCGATTATATCAATTAATTGGGTAAATTGTCCAACTCTAGTGTGTGGAGGGGGAAAAGTTGGAAGTGATTCAAGCTTGGGAGAACAGAACCTATTGAAGGCAGCCAGAAACTAAGGAGTTCACAAGCTGTGAAACATTTTTAAAAATTAGAGTGGCAATTTGGGCTCATTTTGATGCAGTGGTGTCCAAGATTTGAATGAAATCGTGGAGAAAAAAAAAACAAAATTTGAATATAAGGAGATCATTGTTAACTTGCATCTCTTTATCTCAAACTATGAATTTATGTCAGAATCCATTTCTTTTCATAGAGAGTTGTTATATTGTTCCAAAAATTCAATTCAACTTTGTGAAATTATAAATCAATCAAAATTAATGGAATGCTAGATTTGGTGCTGCCCTCTATGTTCTGACACCTATGGTTACAATACATATTGTAACTAAACACTCATATTTGCTAGACCAATATAATTCATTCTACATTGTAGATTCTTTAAGATACTCTTAAGTTGTTAAGTTTATTTAATTTTTATGCCATCTTAGATTGAGATTATATTGATATATTTATCTTACAGGAACAAATCCCTCAAGTATGTGGAGCTAATGCATGGTCAGACCTCAGATTTTACTTCATATAGTGGAGAAGTAAATATGTCTGAGTCTGTAGAGTTCACAGATGTGAACAATTCAGGTTCAACTGTTAATTCAGAATATATTGGCAGGGACTCTGTCAAGGAAGAAGGAAAGAATTCAGACGTGTTTGTATCAACTTGTGACTTACTCTGTTGGGCTTTCCAAGTTTCTCGTGGAATGGAATACTTGGAGTCCAGAAAAGTCAGTATATATTGCCACACAAATATATTTCTTATTTTTTGTTTCCAACAGTTGCTTAATTTTTTAGATTTTTACTCTGGCTGTGACAGTCATTTCATAATGTCTGAGTGTTTGAATTAGATGATTGGTAATTAGATAAATAAGATCATTGTACAAAGTGAACCTGACTCCTTGGTTTTGATAAGTGAACTCTTCAGGACTCTGAAACAGCACCCACAGTAAGCATAACGATGTAGATACCTTAACATTATTTACAAAATAGTGAAAAAAATGCAATTATCATTTGCTTTTCCTTACATGCTAATGTATTATTATTTGGCATATAAAATATTCTCAATACTACAGTAAAAAGAATATCAGAAATTCATAATGTAAAACTTGATTGATTAATGAATAGGTTTAAAGCTACATACTTATATAGTTCGAGGTTTTATACAATAGACTTTTGCTTCACAGAAAAGCTTTAACCAAAGATAACATTTTTAATATTCTAAGCATAGTTATGAAGTATCAATATAATTGAGCCTCTTCACTTTTTTTATCCAACAATTCCATTTGTCTGAGTGAGCTGAAATCACATTAATCCATGTTAAAAAACTTATAAATTGTAATAGTAGTTTTCAACCAAAGTAAGTCTGTGCTCATTATAGCAATTTTTGTGTAACTTGAAATCAGCTATTATCCAAAATTGTAATTAACTATTGCACAAAAACGAAATATAGATATAAACCAGCTTAAATGGGTTAGCCTATCTCCAAAAGCATTTCTTTATCTTTTCTTGTGATGTATATGCTAAAACCATGCAATCAAATGCAGAATTAAAATTGACTTCTGATCAGAGCAAAGCTACCTATGTAGAACAAAAATAAGAATTAACTTGGTAATGAGTATAGCTAATTGAATATACTTTTCTTATGTTCTTACTTATAAAGATTATAATGCATTGTTTCATCATTTGGATACCATCTCTGTTAATGATATTTTTGCCCTAAATCCAAAATTATCTCACAAGATTCATCCAGTTTAGGAGATTTAGGTTTGTCCTTAATACATCTAGTAAGCTAACAAAGCAAAACAATATCTGTGATAAAAGTTTAATAATAAGAATTAAAAATAACAGAATTAGATAATACTAAACATTCTAACCAATACTGTTAATGAAAGTAACAATTAAGAAATAACATAATATACCTTACTTATGGAACATGGATATTAGCTGTTGGCTTCAAATACTGTTGTAGATTTAATGTTGGTTGAACACCATTACATTAGTATTACCATATATAAGCTGAAATATTTACCTCTCTCCTTAAATACGTATTTTGATCAGTTAAAACTCACTGAACAGCTCTAACAGTGTAACTTTAGCATAGCATCAAAGACAAATTGCTACAACACATATCATTGTTTTTATATTAGCATTTCAAACAAACTCCAAGTGAGAATCAGTTTTTAACTCTTGTATACCTGGTTATTTATTTTTATGTATTTACCAAACAAACCTAATTAGGCATTGGTAATTCTAAATTTGTAATGGGTAGGGTAATCTTGAAATGTGGATATAGGTAGATTCCTCATGAAAAGATGTTGTATGTTTTTATTTGACACTATTGATGTAAAATAATGTCAATATTACTGGTATTGTGAAAGTTTTCTAATAAATGTTATTATGATAATTTATTATAAAAAAATTATATTTACAAACCTTGTCTCCTAGTGAGAGTTAGATTAATGGTAAAGTAACATTTTACAAAGCAGTAATCTATAACTTGCAGTAAATGAAAAAATACTAGATAGTTATTTATGCTGAAATTGTTTCATGAAATATTATGCAAAGAACAAGTACATTTGAAAAGGCTTAAATTATAGGTTTACTTAGTCATTGATTTGTTTTAGTAAAATTTATCATTCTTTTACCTGATATTCAAGAACACACAATTTCAAATATTATTTTACATAATGTATAAGTCTTAGTGATTATCAATAAGGAATAACAGTAGACAGTTTTAACTTCTTGATTCATTGAATTCATATGCTAATTCTAGCATATTGTTGTGACCCTTCAACAGAATTGTTTTTCCTGTTTGACAGTATAGACTCTGCTCTTACAATTTACCATAACGTTGTCCTTCAAATATTATCAAAGACTTGTTTATTAAAACTAACCCTCTCTATGCTCAGTTTCATATAGCCCTAAAGGTAAAAGAACTAAAACAGTTTAGCAGATTTACTTTTGAGTGATAACATAGTGAACTGCAGTTTATAATATTATTATTTTTAATATGCTGAAGAAATGTAATACATAAGTGATTTATAGTGGCGGATCTGAATTTGAACAAAATGTTTTTCAGCTCATTCACAGAGACCTGGCTGCTAGAAACATCCTTTTATCAAAAGACAATGTTGTAAAGATTTGTGACTTTGGTCTAGCAAAAGATTGCTATAAAGACTCTAACTATGTCAAGAAAGGAGATGTAAGTATACATTTTATATTACTTTTAGAAAGCATTTTATTAATCAAAATAATTTTATCCTTTGTAAAATATAATTTCTAACCACTTTAGTTGGTTGTTTTAGAGCAAAGCTGCATTGGGCTATATGTTGTGTCCACCATAGGGAATCAAACCCCGGATTGTAGCATTGTAAGTCTGTAAGCTTCTGTCCCACCAGGGGACCTAACCAGTCTACTTGAAAGAAAACTCCAATGTTGTAAAATAATGTATAATGCAAGAATAAGAATATATTTGTGCACTACAAAATATGTGTTTGTCAGTTGTTTTGTTAGAGTTTTAAAAAACATATTTCATATATAACATTCTTAAGACTTTGGTAAAGCAACAGTTGTCTCCCAGTGGTTCAGTGATAAAAATTGGGTTTCAGTACCTGAGGTGTTGCACTTAACAACAAACAAATGAACAAAAAATAGTCTTTTCTGTATCTATGTATGTTTGAAACTTGTCTAATTATAGCATTATCTAAACAAAACTTAACAGTAAAGTCTGTGCATATATTGTAAACACATGATTTACACCTTATCAAGCTAAATTCATTAAAATTTTCTTTAGAATAATACTTTTTCAGAATTTGAAGACAAAAATATGTTTATTTTTTATTTATTTAAAAGTTGTGTTAATATTAGTTTCTTTTAAAAGATTACAGCTTTGGTTGTATTGTCATTCATTATAACATTATCAGTAAGAGCTTGTTATAGATATTTTGACTCTTTCATAAATGTATGGTATTTGATTTTATGTACTTAATGTTATTATCTGTTTTTCAGGGTCCCCTACCAGTGAAATGGATGGCAATTGAGTCAATAAGAGACAAAGTATTTACCATTCAGAGTGATGTGTAAGTTGAAATAAATGCCTGTTTGAAACTTGTATAATTGGTTCAAAATTGACTAATATGTAGATACTTATATTTTTTGAAAAAATAGGTTATTCCTAGTTTGAGAAGAGTTTTTGGTTTCTTGCCATTAAAAAAAAAGTAGTTACATGTTTGAATCAACTGAAATCGATAGTTTTCTGTAAATAGGATTGTATGATGGATTTTGTAACCTAACATTCACATATGCTAACACTTCTGCTTAGACAATCACTCGTAAAGAAAATGTAGGAAAATCAAAATGTACAAAGACAGAAGAGAAATGATAAATTTTAAATTTTGAAAACCACTTTTGAAGATTGCAAGCTTGTTTTATTTCAACCCATCCACAGAAATTTTGAAAAGAAGAAAATGTAAACCATTGTATTTAGGATTTGCTAAGTTTGAAATACATTTAGTTTTAAAAAAAAAATTAATTTAGAATTTTACAGAATTATTTATATAGCTTATTTTTATTGAGGTATTTGTTGAAATAATGTTGAATTTACATACTAAAAAGTTAATTTTCATTTTAGAAAGGATTTATATGTATTTTGAAAATTATAAAATGTAATTTTCATTATATTTTAGACTGTGATTTCTGTGTGTAAAACAATTAAAGTTAAATAAAATATCATTCAAAACCCTAATTTACTTTATCATATGGAACTATAAAATGCTTTTATATGCACAAATAAAACACAACATATTAAATGTTTGAGGATTACATGCAGCATTTATGCAAAGAACTGTTTCATAAGTTATTACATAAATTGTGGTTTAATTTGATAATTTTAGAATATGTATAGTAAATGTGATTGCATGTGCATATCATGACTTAACCCTTTCACTGTGGCTGGGATGTATATTTCCCACTGCACTGGGAAATATGTGTCCCAGCTGCAGTGAATGGGTTAATAAAGACCAAAATGGAATGGTTAAAAGGTTATTCATAAACATAGCAGATATAATTCAGGATAATAACAATGTGTTCTTACATATCATCATCTGATATGGGACCAGGTTATCAACAATAAAAAGGTACCAATAATACATTTATATCAAGAATATAAACATGGTGAATAAAATATTCATTTAAAAAAAAAAAAGAGTCATGTAAACATTCGCGTCTCATAAATATGTAAAAGTAAATTGTTAATTTTGTTAGCACAGTATATATATATATATACACTATTTATAAAAGAAATAAAGCAGAAGGTATTAAAATACACATAAATCAAGCATTTAAAGTAGCAATCATCTGTCCCTGTTAACTGAAGGCTTCTCAGATCTAGTGAGAATAGACTCCTTGTACTTTATGTCCAGGAAACCATGGCATTTTATTTTAATGCTAAAAGAGACACCTATAAAAAAGAATTGCATGTAATATCTCTGTGCCACAATGAATGATGAGATAGAAAAGAATGCAGTTGCGGTACATTTTATTAAGGATTTGGACAATCTATGCTCATATCACCCTTTTAGTGTTTAAATAGAAAGAAAATGTCATGTTTTTCGTGAGCAGAAAGTACAAGCAGTCTGCTTTACTGAGATGTGAGAAGCTTTAAATTAACATACATAGAAGATTTCTACTTTAAATGGTTGATTTATGTATATGTGTATATGGAATATTAATACCTCTACTTTATTTCTTTTTTTAAAGTGTGTATATAAGTGTTTATACCTACATTTACAGTTTACCCCTACATATTTATTGGATGTTATTGTCTTCATGACTTATCTTTTTGTTTTCTCTTTTAGTTGGATATATTCTTCATCATGTTTATATTCTTGTCATATATTTATTATTGTTAACTTTTTATTCTTGAATGCATGTCAGATGATATGTAAGAACACATTGATAATATTTTGCAATATATCAACTGTTTGTTCTTTTAAATCTAGACTTGTGCTCGGTAGTACGTCTGTCTCTCGATAAAGCAATAAGGTGAAACATTGAGAAAGTAAAGAACTTACACTGAATACTTTCTGTTTCTCTTCATTAATCATATTATAGTTATTGTATTACTAATATTTTTATTAAACTATATTAGAATTTTTTTTCAAGATGTAGATAATTATTTGTATCATTTAAATCTTTTTGGATATGTTAATTCAATTAATGAGTGGAAAACTCATTACTGATTGTTAATTAAATTCTCAAGCCATTAGCCACACTTCAACAAGCAAAAATGTTTATTTTATTATTTATTCATCTATTTAGAGAACGATTTCAGTAATGTGAAATTAATATAAGAAATAATTTTAATAAATGCTTGTTCATGACACAGGTGGTCCTTTGGAGTTATGCTGTGGGAGTTTTTTACCTTAGGGGGTAATCCATATCCAGGAATTGATGTAGATGGAGAATTTTACAAGAAACTGAAGGATGGTTACAGAATGGATAAACCAGAGTTTTGTCCCATTGATGTGTAAGTTTTGAAAAACGATAATGCAAATCTTTTTAAAGGAATCTTGAACAAATTTAACTGAATTTTACTCATAAGAAACACTGCTTTGATTTTCGAAGTATTGAGATCCAAACCTTAAATTTAATTATATAGCTGAATTGTTCATCAGCAAAATTAATAACAATATGGACGGTAGGGTATATTTTAGAAGCACTATTTTTCGCTGTACACAGTTATAAAATTGGTTTCATTATCTGTATACTATTAATTAAAACATTTGAAACATGAGTACTTTCAAGTCCAAAAGGTCAGATTAGGATTTGTGTGTGTATCAGCTTATCTGAAAAAAGCATATTTAGTAAAACTGTTTACATGGATATATTATTCTATGAATCAAGATTAGTGCAGAAAAACCTCATGATAAGTAGTTGCTTCATACAGCCAAAAGAAAAATATAGATTGGGCACAGTGGGAATCATTATGCCTACAATAGGGCATGTTATGTTGGAAGTAGGAAGATGTCAGTAGACAGAAAGAATGACAACAGTTGGTAATTCCATAGCCTCTATACATTCAGAAGCACCCTGTAATTTTTACAGCTGGATGCTTGTGTGTTAAGAAGACACTGGAGAAAGTAAGAAAACACTTCTATTGGTTTAAATGCTTGGAATCTGCAGAGAATTGGTGTAAAGCATATGAACTATACTGTGAACAAAAAGGTTCATAAAATCATCAGTGTGGGCAGCTACAGCAGTATTTTGTTAGAGCATTACTTGAGAGAGTTTCTGTCAATATGTTTGGGCCTGTACCACAGAGTAACAGTGTGAATAAATACGTCATGGTTGTGATGGGCTCTTCCACCAAATGGTATTCCTAACTAGAAAGCAGAAACTCTAGCTAAGAAACTAGTTAATGAATTTATTTGAAAATTTGGGTTGCCTATGGTGCTTCACTCAGCTCAAGGACTGGACTTTGCATGAATTGTGTTTATGGAAATATGTTAGATCCTTAGAATCAAAAAGACCAGGACAACAGCCCTTCCTCTATCTTTTGATAGCATGCTGGAGAGATACAACCATACACTTTTGAATCACTCAGCAATTTATGTGGAGGACATAAAAAAAAATGTTGGATCAGTATCTTCTACTGCTACTTCTGAATTATAGAATACCAGTACCTGATGCTACAGACAGCACACCATCATTATTGATAATTGGGAGAGAACATGATGTACCATTGAATCTTCTGTACTCACAATCTGGAGGATAGTTGCTCAGCAGAATCTTACACAGAATATGCAGAGAGACTAAGGAACATTATTGATGTCATGCATGACTTTACTTGGAAAAGACTTAAATCAGATTGTGATAAAGAGAACAGTTGCTATGATGTTAATGCTGATAAGACTGTATTTCATCAAAGTGACATGGTATGGCTTTACAATCCCTACTGAAAGCGAAGACAAACTCCAGAGTTAAGCAGGTGTTGAAAGGGTCATATGTTGTATCTGAAAAGAATCAATAACATTGTTTACAGATTATAAAAGGACAGGCACTATCAGTATTGTTCATCTCTGGCTCTCTAAGCACAAGAAACTTTCAATTATTGGTAGAGACATGAAACCTTGACTCATTCATGAAATGTACATGCATTTAATGGCATTGCTACTAATTATAGTGATCTCAGCAAAATTTCAAACAAGCTGTGTAACTTTCAGGGCTGAAGTAGATCTTCCTAATTATATGCCTTACTCGTAAAGTCTGTTATTTATCTTTTGGTCATTAACAATCATACTTATTGCTTTACTGAAGTCCACCTGAGCTATTGACAATGGTGATTTCTAATTCCGATGTTGTTTTATATTTGACTGTCTCACATAGTGTAATTGGTCTTTCATGACTTTGTTGAAGCTATCTAGTATACAAACAAGTTGTATTTCAATGTGTCTACATTCTCTTCAATACAGAAACAGATACCCAACAACACACACTGATTTAAAAAACAAATTGCAGTCTTTTTTCCCCTTTTAATGGTCAATTGACAAATCCTCTTTTTTTGTATCCTTAAAAATAAGTACTAAGATAAGAAAATTGTTGTGTAATTATGTATTGGCTAATTTCAAGTAAAAAGTAATATCATCTGGACTTTACCTCCAGTTCCTCTAGTAATCACAACCTCTGAATTTTTAGTTGTTTTGCTGTGAGCTTGGTTGTTCACAATAAATATTTTATATTTATCATATTGTTTCTTTGACTTCCTATAATTTATAGATTATTTGAATATTCCCTTACAGGTACAAAATAATGCAGAACTGTTGGTTGGAGGTACCAACAGAACGTCCAGATTTCACCACCCTTGTTGATAAGCTTGGAAACCTTTTGGAAAGCAGTGTGCGAAAGGTATAACTATAAAATGTTTCTCTATCAGTTTGATAATCTTGTTTATTACAAGTTTTAATGTACTTAAGAATTTTTGCATTTTGATTTGTATAAAAAGATACAGCAATAGAGAAATATTATATCTTGTATTAAACTTAATCATTTGTATTGTAAATAGTAGTAGTACAATGAGGAATAGTTAAAATGAAAGTTATTTTTTCTTATTCTTTCAAATCATTGATGCATTATTACAGCTAGGTTTGTTGTCTACTATATATATACACCTGGAAAAAAGTTAAGCACCCCCAAATATTTTTCAGGATTGCTTATT
>NW_013665750.1:44255-51310 GCF_000517525.1 Limulus polyphemus
GCTTAACTTTTTTCCAGGTGTATACATTTGATGTTGAATAGAGCTTGTTTAGTTATTAATCTGAGTTATTGCAATGAAAATTTGGATTGCTCACATCACTTATGAAGGACTTTTATATTTAGCATCTTTTTAACCTTTTGGTCACTTATATCTAGGATTCATATAACATATTTAGAGTAAGCTAAATCATGCTTATTTTATTAAATGTTAGACTGTCATAAATTAATAAAATTTTGAACACAAGAACATCTTTATTTAATAATGAAAATTACTTTTAGTCTGAAATGCTTATGCACTTCTGTACTGCTATATTTTGACTTATCTTTTTCAGTACTATGTTGAGTTGAATAATCCTTATGAAATGATGAATGAAACAATTCAGAATAACAATGATTACTTGACAATGGATGGAACAACTATAGACTATATGAACATGAAGTCAGAAGATCAAGATGTTTCCAAAGCTGTGGAAATTGGGTTGCCACATCCTCCAAACCATTACGACAACATTGGTACAGTTCGACCTGTAGGAGATGGTCCACCTCCAAAAGAACCCATGGAAGTTGTGCCTATGATTCAGTTGGAATCAGTGGGAGATACATGGCATGATATAATAGCATCTGCTGGTCCAAAGGATGAGGAAGAGAAAGAATTAGATACCCTTAACATTAAAAGTAAAGTTGATTATTTGCTTATGAACGGAGCATGTAATGCAGACAAAAATGACGATAAGAGGAAAAAGCCAAGTGATTCAGTATTTACTGATTCAGAAAATGAGACACATTCTTTCTACTTTAATACAGCCCCTCCCTCTTACAGTCTAGTTTGTAATAACTCTCATACTGGATATAATGTATGAAGATCAAAAGAAAAATGTACAATGGTGAAATATTCATTACTGCAATGTGCAGTCATAAACTTCTTAAAAAAGTTATGGAAAATCCATCTCATTTTTACATATATATATATATTTTATTTTCAGTAGTGACCAAATGATAAAAAAAAGACTAAAAAAACTGAATGTGCTTGAATGTTGCAGGAGTAAAACTAAATGTTATTTATGTAATAATGTGGATCCACTTTTCTTCCAGTGTTAAGAATAACAAAGACAAATTTCAGTGGCAGTCCATAAAGATCATAGAGGTTTTCATTGCGATAGAACTACCCGTGAAATGAGTCAGTTGGTATAATTATGTAAAAAACGAATATAAAATGGAATGAACCAGTGGATATTATTTGTTAAATATATTTAGAATGAACTGATTTATGAAATTGCTTCAAAATGTGTTATTCAGAAAATTGCATTCTACCACTTCAGCTGTTAATAATAATTTAAATTAGTTTAAAATAGTTTAGTTTTTATGTCCTGTACCTGAATGAAATGTAACTTTTACAGTTACACTATTCAGGGCATTGTATAATTAATGAATTTGGTACATAAGTGTACATATTTGCTTGAATTTAATATTGATAGGAGACTTATAAAATAAATGATGTTCAAAATTTGTTAAGAATAATATAGTGTGTATGTATATACATATATTGTGACATATGTCAGACTTAGCATAATTTAATTATTGTGATATTTACTAATAACATACTGTTAAGATTGTAAAACCATCAATACTGGTGATGCAGAAAAGCTTGTATTCGAGAAATGTATTAAAGCATTACATTATTAAATATGCAGTATAGTTGGATGTTGTGAGTTTTAATTGTTTAAAAAAAAGACAGTGTTTATTTTGATGTGACAGCATGTTTCTTAGGCTTGTAATTTTTAAATATTGACTTATAACTAATAATCCCAAAGCTGACTGCTTTTGAAAGTTTTCTGTGAGATAGTATTTGTAAATAATACCTTTATTATTAATAAATAATTTTAAATGTGATATATGAAATGTGTATGTAGCTTTAGAGTAGTTTATAACATTTCTACATTTAAGTTTTGGGAATTTTTTTAATTTAAATACGGTATTAAAACTAATTCAAGAAAATGATATTTAAACAAGAGACAAATGTCAGTATTACATGTACATAACTTTTACTGCCTGAAACTTGGAAATCTAAAGCATGATTCATATTTATGATTTCCTGATGTCCCAGATTTTAGACTTTTTTTTTTACCTAATCAGAAACAGTAAAAGTATTAAATTCTCCCAGTTTGTCTGTGCCTAAATGTGAGTTTGATATGTACAGTTTGTCATTATACATGGCTCCTTTAAATTTTACTTGGAGAATCATCTGATAAAGACAGGTCACATGGTACAGCGTTCCTTCCCTCTCTGCTACATTTTCTTAACCTAACCTGTCATTGGGAAGCTGCAGGAATTGAGATCAGTCCAGCTGTGAAAAAGAAAATGAAGAAGTAACATTTTTCTTTTAAATATGTTCAAGAAAACTTAGGCTCAGTTTTTATTTTATGATTATATTTACCAATATTAGCTTTTAACCTATTTTGTTTATCTATGGTTTTGAAACATAATGCAATAAACATAGATTATTTAGCAAATGGTAAAAAGTGTTTTATTGTAATCCATAGTATTTCAGAGCTGTTAAAGTGTCACTGTATGGAAAAACAAATCTCCCAGTTTTTCACCCTGGATATCTGGTAACCCTATTCATATTACTACTGAAATTCAGTGTAATTATTGTATTTTACTGAATATTTTCTCTCCTACATACTGTGTTTTGGTGAATTAGGAATGGCCTCATGACTTTCCAGTCTAATGCACCCATCTCTGACATAGAAACATTTTTTACGTTTCCCTTGTTAAATGCTTATTATTATTATTTATAAATAGGTGTTCCAAACTGGAAGTTTAACTATCCTAACTCAACCTATATTTATTGTTGAAGCCCTGAAATGATTTTTATTTTATTTTAAAGGCACATTAATCTAGATTAGTAATATGGTGGGAAATATTTTCTATAAATAATCTTCAGGTAATAAGCTTTGAAAGGCTATAGGTATGTATGTATAACTGTTTAAGGGGAAATTCTGCATCATTAAGTGTGATTCTGATATCTTTCATAATTCCTGTGGAATCCTGTGAATATTCTGAAATGTGTATGTTCAAGATAGTTTGGCAATATAAGCCTTCTTCTGACTAACAACAGCAAACTTATTTACTATACCATCAGAAATTGTTTGGATTAAATTACGTGACTATATAAAATACAGCAATGATGACCCTGAATACAATACCACAGACACCCACATAATTATATAAGGTTGTTGCTAACCTCAGTTCTCTTGCCCCAAGCAAGTCCCTCGTTTGTGATTTGCACCCAGCCCTTAAACTTCTTTAGTGTCAGCCATGTAGTATAGAAATTAATAAAATATTAATATCCAAACATGTTAGACAAAAGGGACACACCCAAACCACTTCATTATGATACAGGGTACACATTTACACAATGCAACTTACTTAACACCAAGAATTTAACTTGTTCATAATGGACACCCTGCATGAGATGATGATTTAAATCATAAGTTGTAATAAGAATGTTATGTTATTGATAATCCTTTGTATTATATGTAAGTACTGAATATTTTCATTGAAAATATATAACAGTGGTTGTGTTAGGTTAATTTTTTAGATTTTGTATGTGTCTTTCTGCAGACCTTGACACCTTATAAAAATTAAACATAATACATCTGAATTCCTATAGAGAATTTGGCTTCCTTACCTTATAGTATTATGTAAGAGGATACTTTTAGATGCCTAAGTAAAATTTGACTTCCTAAAGCAATGGCAATATGTAACATGATATGTAATAATCAAAATACATATCTGTACTTTTATTAATTTTAAAAGGCATCTGCCAAATATTAGCCCAGTTTATCAAATAGTTTAATTATCTCTGCAAAACTACAGTAAGTTCAACAGAATTTGAAATACCTGTTAGTATGCTCTGAAAACTTAAAAATTATCAGTGTTGCTAATGAAAATGAGAAATAGCAAAGAACTTAAATGTAGAATCCTGAAAGTCACCGCTTGTAACATTAACCTACTGTTATTTCACCCCATTACCAATTTTCTGCCTTGTACCACGTAGTAACTTGTTAAGAGCTTTCTGAATTAGCTTATCTCCTACTCCAACAGATGTAATATTTCTAAGATAGTCTCACACTTGATAAAAGCCTTCTGAAAGTCTAAATCTACTGGGTTACCCATACCTATATTAAATATAAAAAAATTTTGAAAAAATAAGTAAACATAAGACATAATATTCCCTGTTTAAATCCATGCTGACTGATTGTTATTATATGAAACTTTTCTAAATGATTTTGATTTTATTTAATTACAAACTAGTAATTTTCCAACCACTGAATTAAAATCAACAGATTCATAACGAGTTGAACATTGTCTATCTCCCCTTAAAAACCCTGTCACATTGGGTAGTTTCAGATCTTCTGAAAGCTCACCACTGATAATGGATTCTATGATAATGATAATAAATTATGGTTAATGGCCTATAAATCTTCTCTTGTATTTCATTCTCTATCCTAGGATAGGTATTATCTGGCAGTGTGTAACATGATACATTTTGAAATGCCTGTGCAGAATTTGATTTTATCAAGTAATGTTAGTGCATCATATTATATATATTTCAATTCCTGCCCAGTATGTAAAACGATACGTTTTAATTATTCTGTAAAACTTTTATTTCGAATGTAATAATCATTTGAAAGCTAAAATCTTTGTAGGGGAAAACAACAATATTGATGTATTGAAAATGTCATTATTTTTAATAAACTATGTATGTGAATAATAATGAGTTAAAAGTCTTGTAAACTAATCAGAGGCGTCCTTAGAGAGGTGCTAACGGCCGCACATGCAAATACCAATTTAAAGGTCCCTTTATTAAGTTATCGTTTTGTTATTAATCAACTGTAGTAAGCAGTGCCGTATTAATTTTATCCGGCCCTACTCGACCTTGACTTATGAGCAATACTATTGGTACCAAAACTAATCTGAGAAAAATTTTTGTTTTTCGTTTTACATACAGTTAAATAATAAGCATTTAGAATCCACCTTTAAAATGTATAATTTTTGATTTTAACTCTTCAAAATTTAAAAACCCAAAAGTTTCCACAGGCTTAAGCGACCTTCTGACTCCTGAAATGTTGGAATTTAGAATCCACCTTTAAAATGTATAAATGTTGATTTTAACTCTTGAAAATTTAAAAACCCAAAAGTTTCCACAGGCTTAGGCGACCTTCTGACTCCTGAAATGTTGGAATTCAACAGAGCCTACGTTTGTGATTCACATTTAGCCACAAACCCTCTTAAGGTTTCTTCTGAAATTAATTGTATGCAGCTAGCCGTTATCATCAACTAGTCAGCTTTGTAGATGATGTAATAACAGTATGTTATATAAAAAAGGAATAATATGGTCATAAGAATGGAGAAAAAAAATTACATTTGTATATTACCATTCGTTTCTTTATTACTTTTTTCTTGTTTGAGAATTAGCTATTTTATCAAATGTATTTTTTATTCGTAACTTAATAAAATGTGAATGGTGTTCATATAAGTTGGTTGTATTTTCTTACTATGGTTGTTTGTAGTTAAGCACACAACTACAAAATAGGTTATCTTTGCTCTGCCCACCACGGGTATCGAAACCAGGTTTCTGGCGATGTAATTCCCAAGACATACTGCTGTACCACTTGGGGGCGCTCTTACTATGGTGTCGAAGCCTTTGGATTATGTAATTATGGCGGTAATTAAAAGCTGTAAATAACATATACAGTATTTTTCGGAATATACGACGCACCCTTGTTTTGAAGACAAAGTTGTTTTTTTTGGGGGGGGGGGAACTACAGTTGCATTTGAAAGATTTTTATTTAACAAAAATTCAATTTGATACTTTAAAAAATTAGTATATAGTGTTCTAAACACAAAAGAGCTCAAACATCAAAATAAGAAAATACCGTAAATCAAAAAAAGGTTTACTGTTATTTAGTTTGGTTCAAAATCATCATTGCTTTCACTGTCGCTTGGAAAGGAATCATTGGATCAAATATTATGATCAAAGAGAATGTCATCCTCGGTCCCGTCCATTGCGTTACTGATACCACATTTCCTAAATGACTTAATCACTATACTACTTCTTACTTTTTCCCACGAATTCTTCACCCACATGCAGACCTAGGCCTTTGCGTTTTATGAACCGATAACACCACGATGTATGATCAGTAAAATCTTCTAAACTATTATCACATGCAATCCTCTTTGCCTTAAAAATTATCATATTTGTAGAAACGGATAGTCCTTGTCTTCTCTGATCCACAACCCATTCGTACAGTTTATTTTCTAGATCTTGCCATTTTGTTTATTCTTCGGAAATTGCGTTTATCACTGTTAATCATTTTCAATTCTTTTTCTTGTTCGCGCCAGCAACGAATCATTTTTTCTGTTGGTAGAGGACCAAAATATCTTTCGGCAGCTCTGTTTCCATGCTCTTTTGCATAATTAATCACACTTAATTTAAATTTAGCTGTGTATGACAGTCTCTTTTCTTTAGACATTGTAAGAGGTGAAAAAAATAGAACGAAAAATGAAGAAACAACTATTTTGCTCTCGAGGACCTAAGATACGGTACTTCGGCTTTCGGTGACGCATCCAACTTGACAGTAAGCACGTGGCCAGACTGCCGAGTATCAAATGAAAATTGAAATACCGATTAGGCGATTACCGACGCTAATTGTATTAAGCGCTATGATTGGTCAAGCGCATTGCACATTTGGATCCAAAGCAAGCACTCAAAAACGATTTTTTATTTGTTAAAGTTAGGCCTGAAACGGCCTTATTCTGCTCCACATTAAACAGGGATCGTCGTGTATTTACAAACTTTTTCACTCTCATCCATTACTATAATTTATTTTTTATTATTTAGGGAGCATTATAAATAGTTATAAAAAATAGTTTTTAAAAGAAAAAACTACTATTGTTATAAATAACACATTCAATTGAACTAAACTATGCATGCCTATTTAAATATATTTACACATGGCTTGTGTATATCGTATATATACATATATATTA
>NW_013665750.1:52280-56548 GCF_000517525.1 Limulus polyphemus
TCTTATACACTGAAAAATACGGTAATCAATATAAACAGCTTGAACAGGCTGTTAGCTGAATGTTTCATATTCATAATGTTACGTAATATTAATTTAAGAGCAGAACAGGATAGAAACAAATTATTAGCATGCTCCACCTATGAAATAACCTTACTGAACTGAAAGAGTAATTTTAAAGCTAAACCAGGAAGGAATAAACTAACAATAATGTCAAAAACGTTGGAAATGTATTAATAGTCAGAATCATTGAAGAAGAAACACTGCTATTGTGGTATGTAAACATACCATGAGTTTCTATTATATTATATTTATCGCTTGTTTCTGAGTATATGCAGTTTTCGCATTACACGTGGTCAAGAAAGTTGTTATATAGTTGACTTCCTTCTAGGTGTCTTTGTTCCTTTATAATTCTCGGGAAATATTTATTCTGCTCTTGGAGAGTATGCGTGTAATACTGCACATTGTACAAGAATGTAGGCAGCATTGTCCTTCAATGGTAGGTCAGGTGATATCTCTAGGTTACGACCTCCCTGATATTTCAATGGGATTGACCAACTGCCATAGGCGGTGCATACGTCCTGATAATATAGTATTGTAGAATTTGGTATATAATACCACAATCAGTTGGTTAGTTCTTTGTCTCTCTCTCTCAAGCTCAATCTGTCAGTTTGGTAAGATCGAAAAATTTAATTCTTTTCTTTGTAAACAGTAAATTAATACTCTCCTAACTTCCAACCTGTAATGTTAGTTCATTCTTATTAAACTTCTTTCTAAGTTATTAGGAGAGTTTAGAGAGTTATTATCACCCTAGCCTATAGTGTTTAACGTGCTCGGACTGAGAATTGGAGGGCTTATGGTTCACGTTCTCCTTCCCCAAAAAGCTCTATGCACTGGAGATGTATGAACACCATAAGTGTGATAACAAAAATTAGGGAGACTATGTGCAGGGAGCACTTGTGTAGTTTTGCACGAACTTTTGTAACAAAAATCTGATCTAAGCAAGATATCTTAGGAGAAATACCAAACTACTGCCATATCCTTTATCTCTAACAATATAACTCTTTTCAGCCAATGATGGAAAGATTCAGACCAAGAAAAGAGGAAATATGAGAGCTCCAAATAAAAACATTGATATTCAAGTTCTGGTGTTCAGACATTTTTCAAAGCCCAGTGTGTTCCTGAAGAAGAAAGGTCTACCTTTTGAAAGCGCCCGAGTTTTTCTAGGGTATCGTATCTTTGTGTTTCGGAAGCTCAAAATATTTTCCTTTGATCCCTTGTTTCCTATCTATCAAATCCTAGGAACTAATAAGTGAAAGCAAAGAATAATACACTATAATATATTAACCACACTACATCTGCCACATCCAGTGCCAATGAGGCCTATTGTTCAATATCAGGACTCACCTGGTCGACTGGGGTACGACATACACAATAGTGGTCTTAACGCTATTTATATCATCAATTGCATGAACGTGGTCCCCCGTTGGGGCAGCGATAAGTCTATGGATTTACAACACTAAAATCAGGGGCTGATTCCCCTTGGTGGACACAGTAGATAGCCCGAAGTGGCTTTGTTATGAAAAAACACACACATACACACATGAACGTGTGATGTGTCAAACACAGTGTTTTTAAACTGTTCCTGGTTTGAAGTAAATGTCTTTAATTTATTAATTTTTGGGTTTACTTTGTGAACTTCTTTTCGTTTTCACTACTTGCAAGTCGAGCAAGATGATGAAATCAGAGCTAAGACTGCTTTCAGTACTGAAGAAGGAATTTATGAATGTTGCATTATGCCATTTGACCCGTGTAATGTACCAGTTATTTTCAATGGTTAATTAGATTAATATTATATGGGTTGCAGAGGGTACGGTGTCCAGTTTATGTTGACAGTATTTTGGTATTTGTTGCATGTTTCAGGCCAAAGTTGAGAAAACAAAGTATGGTATTTCAATACTTGTAATAAGCAAGTCTGAAACTAAAGCCACAGAAGTGTTCTCTCATGCAGATGCAGAAAGAGTTTCTTGGACATACCATAAATAGAGATGAAGTGTATACAGATCCTGCTGAAATTCGAATATTTATAGATTGGCCTAAACCTATAAATAAGAAAGAAGGCCAAAGCTTTATCAGCTTTGATCGCATTATAGTTATTTTCTGGCCAGTTTTTTGATAATAGCATTACTGCTTTCAGCATTAACTAAAGTGGAATCCCATCTAGTATTGATGGCTGTGTATAATAATTTCACTCACCAGAATGTTCTTATCGATGCCAGCAACAGCATAATTATAGCAGTATTATAACAAGTTCAAGGTAGTATGGAATGTGTTATAATTAATGCAAACATTACACTCGTATCCAGTGAATGCGATTATTGTATGATAAATAAAGAACCATTTGCACTAGTAGTATTATTATTTCATAAACATTCCACTTTAGCTAGTTGTATGACCAGGAAATTACCACTCAAGTAGATCATGTGAAGTGGATATTGATAATGAACTTCAAAGAATCTAAAGGTATGCTTGCATGTTGTATCACAACATTGCAGGAGTATAATTTCACTATACAACACTGCCTAGGACAATAGCATGAAAATGCACACATACTTTCCCACCAACAAGAATGAACTTGTCGATTTTAAGAATATCTAAATCCTGGATATAATGATGGCATGAAACCTAAAGTCTCAGTCATGATAATCAAGAATGCAAATACGGTTAACTCTACTGATTAATGCATCACGAATGTGATGAAAGAAAAGTTACAAGAAGAACATTGCAAAGAACCAGAGGTAGCTCAGACATTCATTGTTGTTCAGCAAGTTGAAGCATGACCCTCAAAGATAAGTGAATGTAGTATGGAAGTACGTAACTTCTGTCCATTGCTTTATCAGTTAGAGATATGGGAAAGAGCGTTATATTACCACAACAACCCGCACAAGCACTGTATCCTAATTTTGATGCAGCTAGTCGCCCCAAGAGCTCTGAAAGTCGACATTTTCTGAATATTACACATTACATGTATCAGGTGTAACGAATTTTTTATTATATATTTATTTTAATATCAACATTTGTTTAGATTAAGTTTATATTTTAAAACATGCATAGCTTATAGTGTTAAATATATATTGCGAAACTCCCGCCCATTCTCCAAAGTTCTAGAAAATTCTCGAGAGTAAAAATCAACAATATATGTATATACGTAAACGCTTAAATGTAGCTTAGTATTGTTACGTAAAAGTGAAATTTCTAGAACGCCTCCACACGCCTATAAATATAACCAACGCGACGCGCCGAAAAAAGAGAGTATCTATTATTAGTTTGCTATAGTCAGTGTGCTATAAACTTTGGAAGTCATAACTGTGATTGTTATAACACTTAGCAATCTAAAAATTTTAGATATTTGACCAGGAACATTTACAAAGTTCGAACATTACAACTCATTTAACTTCAGTGGATTCTCATCGGACATTAGTACTTTTACGAAAACATTACATAACGTTAAGGTGGACAAACCGGTGTGTATGTGGCTGATAAATAAGGACAAAGCTAGCTAGCTTCCCGTGAAGGGAATTATACCTACGTCAACTCGTAATCAACTTGCTCGTCGTGAACCCTTGATAAGATATCAAGGTAGTTCCAGACTAATAGGAAGACTTTATATTACTTGTTAGTTTGTGAAACTTTTATTTATAAATCATTGTTTGTAATAACTATTTGTAATAACCATTATTGTAAATTGTATTGTTGTGTGTATATTAAAACGTATTTGTGTTAAAAAAGAAAATTGTGTGTATCAATGTTGTTGGCAAATATCATAAACTGACTATATATATTGGCTTTTACTTAACTACTAAATCCAAAGTACAATTTAACTACTAAATTTAAATTTATCAGTTAACTCAATTTCAGGCCATTTGAAATTCTAATATGTGACATAATAAATTGGAGTCTTGTGTCCGAGATTTGAATCAGAGACAAAATTCGATCTAAATTAAAATTAAAATCACAATTGAATTTATATTTATCAGTGCCAACAAGATTTGATCATGTCTGATTATCAAGATTTTCTTGTATCACCCTCCATCGAACAAGTAGAAAAATATAACAAAAATGAATTGCTCGAACTTGCCAATGTTTTAGAACTAGAAGTTTAAAGGTCAATGAGAAAAATTAACTAAAAAAGTGTATTATCGAAATACTAGTCGATGATGATTTGTTGCCTGAGGAAGCATTAGAGGAATACTCTAGTGTCCCTACTAGCC
>NW_013665750.1:57544-73972 GCF_000517525.1 Limulus polyphemus
GTGTATCATTATTGTTGGGAAACAATTTGACTGGGGGAAAAGTTGTTGTCAAACCTAAGATGTTAACGAGCTGATCACTGTTTCATCTAAGAATGATGCTGTCATTGAGGCGTATCCCGATGTGTTTCCCTTGTGTGCTTTGACTCGAGCTCTGGCTAAGAAGTTAAGCCAAAAACAAATTATAGACATGGATTCAGAGGACGATATTATAGATTTGTCTTTAACATTTCTTGGATCCGACGGGGATCTTGTGGATAACTGTCCTACTGATGATTCCTCGATGATGGACAATGATGGACGTGAGGGATCTGATTCACCTAGTGAAGTTCCATTTACTAAAAGTAAACTGATCATTGAGCAAGAAAAAGATCTAGAGATCTCTTCACTATTTAAATATGCACTCCCAAAAGATGGACCGGAGAAAGTTCCAAATGGTTATTTTTTCAAAAATAGTGTGCTTATGAGTAAATGGAGACCACCAGATGTGCCAGCTTCAGAGGACTGGGCAATTGTTTATCAAATCGTTGTTCCCAAAACATATAGTTCTGAAATATTGAAAGTTGCCCATGAACTCCCTACGGGAGGTCATTTAGGTGTCAACATGACATGTGACAAAATTATGAGACATTTCTTTTGGCCAAAAACTAGGCAAGACGTTTCTCAGTTTTGTAAAACTTGTCATACCTGTCAATTGGTCGGAAAACCTAACCAGAAAGAAAAAAAAGAAAATAAAAAGAAAGATAGAAAGAAAAAGAACTCGAAGAAAGAAAAAAAGAAGAAAGAAAAAGAAAAACACACACACACACACACAAAACAACAACATAAGTCTATTAAATTGTAGTTTATCACTATGAGAATAGGGGTTTGAAGATAATCCATGTCATAAGGTTTGATAACATTTGTGCCGATGTACTTTCATGTACTATGTAATTTTATGATCATAAGGTGATTTGTATTGATTGTGTCCTATACTGTAATTATTATTGAAGTTTTGTAATCGTTTGGATAAGCCCATTAGTAGCACAGCGGTATTTCTGCGGACTTACAATGCTAGAATCCGGGTTTCGATACCCGTGGTGGGCAGAGCACAGATAGCCCATTGTGTAGCTTTGCGCTTAATTACAAGCAAACAAACAATCATTTGGATAATGTATTATACTTAATGTATTGTGGCCAATATATAAATATAATATCTTAGTTAAAAATTGTCTAACGCTAATTTTTATTTCTCTAAGGGGGGAGTTGTAACGAATTTGTTATTATATATTTATTTTAATATCAACTTTTGTTTAGATTAAGTTTATATTCTAAAACATGCATAGCCTATAGTGTTCAATATGTATTGCGAAACTCCCGCCTATTCTCCAAAGTTGTAGAAGATTCTCGAGAGTAAAAATCAACAATATATGTATATACGTAAACGCTTAAATGTAGCTCAGTATTGTTACGTAAAACTTAAATTTTTAAAACGTCTCCACACGCCTATAAATATAACCAACGCGACGCACCATAAAAATAGAGTATCTGTTACTAGTCTGCTATAGTCAGTGTGCTATAAACTTTGGAAGCTATAACTGTAATTGTTATAACGCTTATCAATCGGAAAACTTTCGATATTTGACCAGGTGCATTTACAAAGTTCGAACATTACAACTCATTTAACTTCAGTGGATTCTCATCGGACATTAGTATTTTTACGAAAACTTTACATAACGTCACAGTGGAAAACACGGTGTGTATGTGTGTGTGTGGCTGATAAATAACAAATGACAAAGCTAGCTAGCTTCCTGTTTGGCTGAATTGCTTTGTTTATCAAGTTTATAAAGTGTACACTTTGTAAGCTTGAAAGCTAACATCAAACCGACTACGATGATCACCTGCCATATGCAGTGCAGATTAGAGCATCAATTTACTAGTTGTTCTCCAAACATGTTAATCTTCAGCCGTGAAGTTATATCCCCACCTAATCACACGAAGTTTCATCCAGCTGCAGAGTTACCAAAATGTCTGCAAGAATATTTGTAGTAGTTAGGATCTATGTTAGTTGGTGCACATGAGTTTACACATCGACAGATGAGAAAAGAGGCAAAATACAGAAGAGAACGTGCTATAAATGTTGGAAGAGCATCAGTTAGAAAGAGGAGACAGGACGTAGCTCTGGTTTACTCAGTAGCATTTAAACCAATTAGGTCTAGCTGGACTAGACCTTATCTCGTTCTAAAGTAATCTGTCGAACTAGAAGATTCAATATTTTATTTGTCACGTGAAAATATGTTGAAGACGTTAATAAGTTGATTTTGTATGCTACTGACAAATCTCTGCAGCCCTAGCTTGATGAGAAGGCAAAAAATGAACAAGTCAAATCCGTGGATGATTATGAGAGCACCATTGTGTACTACTCTTTTCTGGTGGAAGAAAAATAATCAGAAAGCCACATCGAACCTTCTCTAGCTGTTTGTGAATCAAGGGAAGAGGAGGAACCACCTGAATATGTAACCTATGTAAATGCATGGCTGCAATTCCGACTTCGATCTCCAGTCATTGTTCAGAGTGTCTTAAAGGCCTGTGCTCGTAGGTAGAATTCTCTATTAACCTCTATTTTACAATTATTCAAATTGCGTATCATCAGCTTGCATACACATATCATAAACACGTTATCGTGATCTGTATAGTCACCCATTATGTATATTTTCATTTATTTTAAAAATAAAATCAATTATACATAATAGAATCGACACGAGTAAGGACTTTTGAGACGCCATGCATATATACCTGAGAGTAAAAGAAAATCCTCAACAATTAGGATGGCAGATTATTTTGAAAAGTCATTGCAATCATTCACTTCCTGAGTTACCAAGTGAGAATATGCTGAATTTCTGCAGTATATATGTATGTTTTATATGCACATTATATGCACTTTTACTTTTCGATCTATTGGATGAGCCCTTAGTGGCTCAGAGGTAAGTTACAGGCTCATAACACTAAAAATTGGGTTTAAATACCCGTGGTGGGCAGAGTCCAGATAGCCCATTGTGTAGCATTTTGCTTAACAACAACCAATGCAAGCTATTGGGTGGATCTGTGAATTGGAATATATCTTTCAGTTATTTCATATCATCCGCTTGATTTTGATTTATGAAAATATTACATGGAGATGCCTAATGAATCTAGAATATGGATGGCTGGCAAAATGTTGGCGATTACTAGAATAACTAGAACATCATTAACATTATGAGATAAAAGAATACATACTATGTTTCTAAGTTCTTATGAACATACCTTCAACACAAATAAAAGTGCATTGTCATATATAAGTTCTGGTTAGATTGTACTTCTGAAACACTTATGACTTTGCTCTGAAGAAAGAAATAAATAATTCTACTTACCATTTTAATATGTTCTATCATTGAGCTGGTTCTTTTTATTTATTTAGTAAAAATAATGTGAGGTTTCGTCCATGTCATGATTGCGAATTATTTTTTTTTCAATAATGATTTAATACTACTACGTTTACTAGTAGGCCTAACTTTCACAAAGAATGTTTAAACAGAAATTCCAAAACTAATATAAGCCTAACTTACTTACAAACATGCTAGTAGAATTTTCTCGCTAATCAGTTGACAATAAACAAATTAACTGATTCCCTGTTTAGCTCATTAACTGAATTATTGTCTATCTCATTAACTGGTTGGATGGCTGTTGTTAATAGCAAAGCTACACAATGGGCTGTGTTTTGCCCACCATGTGTATCGAAACCTGACTTTTAGCGTCGTAAGCCTACAGACTTACCGCTGAGCCAATGGAGAATCTCATTAAATGACACTGAACTAAATAACTCATTAACTGCCTGATTCATTCATTGATTCTGGTATTTAAATACAATACAGTTTTCAGATTCTACTGAGGCCTTAATGTTCAAGAACTTTCTAGACCTTGTATCATCATGTAATAATGACATGCTCTTTCAAAAAAAAACATCTAAATTAAAATATTAAAAAACATAGCTTACACTACTGCCTCCTTTCTTGGATTTAACAATTCTAATTCACAAATAAAGCAGTACACTTGACTGAAAATTCACGAATTCTTTGTTGGCGATTTTCCTCTCCGAGGGTTATGGTATTTAGAAGGGATAACCTCTCGTCCCTTCTTGACACCAGCTCAGAGGTACCCATTAAGGAATCAAAATTAATATAAAGAACAATGTTAGATAATGTTTCCATTCCTTCTTTCTTTTGTTATTAAATCTCTAAAGACCTTATTGATTGATAATTGTATACCTTGATTTCCGAAAGGTAATAACTGACTAATTTTACTAATTAAGAACTTGTGTCTTTAAATTACAAGCCAAAAGTATATAAAAATGGAAGTGTTTTCTGTTTCAGGGTGTTTTTCGGGAAATAATCCTAAAACAGAGTTGTCCATGTATATCATTAGACAGATTCCAGTTACTATACAAAACAAACTACCAAACATGGTAATTGATCCAGTCAACTCGGAATGATGCAAGCCAAAAGTCTATAAAAAGTGGAAATGTGCCCTATTTTAGGGATTTTTTTATCCCCTTCTCAGGAAAAAATCCTAAAACAAAATAGCCCACGTACACTGTCGGACAGTTTTCAGTTACCAAAAAGATCCAGAGGTGAAGGATGCTAACATCCACACACATAGAGCCAACTAGTCCTAGCCTCGAGCTCAAAAAAGGCCTCAAATCTAGACACTTTTTGTATTTTTTAAGATTCGCAATTTCTTTTATGCACAGAAAAAACTAGAAAAAGCACATATTAAATGTTAAATATGGTTAATAAATATATGTTAAATAAAAAAATATTCAAATTATGTTTCAATTTTCTTTTGGGGCAATAATTGTCTTGTTTTATTTTCTTATAGCCAGGAGCCTCCAAAGATAGAAGTGGCCCAGGCCTCTGAGAGGGCCTGCATACGCACACATAGCAATGGATCATCTTCATAGTAAGATGTGTTGTCCTATCACTGATGGAGTTCTTCCTAGGTAGGTAGTCGAGTGAATCCACTAGCGATTTTATCTTTGGAGAGCCTCAGGAAGTGGTCTTGATAGGACCCATAGCCCTTTTAAGATGTTGACTTTCCACAAGCAAATTATTGTCTGAAATTACCCAGTTGGCCAGTGTATCACCAATGTACTTTCAAAGATGATCATGGTGGAAGACCTTTGGCTTGGACTGCCTATCCTATTGGATTCTGTAAACAACATCATTGATTCTTTTCATTACAATATATGACCCTTTCTAACACCCGTTCATTCTCTCTTCTAGTGGGGATTGTGCAACTGTACCATGTCACCTCGTTCAAAACCACTCTTATAAGCATTAACACTATAGAAACTTCTCGAAGACTAAATCCGCACGTGGTAATTCATTATATACATATGGTGAACTTGGGCAGATTCAGGATTTTTGGTTAAGGAAAAGGGAGCAGTTTTAAAATAAGTTGCTAAACGTAGAAGTATGTATAATAATTCTTGAAAATCCCTAAAGAATGCAGTGTTAAAAATGTGATAGGCCTAATTCTAATATTTTATGACAAGTATAAATAATTACAAGTAAATAAAAAGAAAGTAAATGCAGTGATGGCTAATATCAATTCTTCAAAAACAATGCAAAAAAGATAGTAGGGATGACATTTGTAACATCCCTACATAATAGCACAGACACACAGTGTAGTAGAATGTTAACAGACAAAAACATGAAATGTTAAATAAGGTTAATAAGCATATGTTAAATAAAAAATATTCAAATTTTTCTTTTGGGCTAATAATTGTCTTATTTTCATGTGCCACCAATTTTTTATTCTTATTATTTGTTAATTCTTGCCTGTGCAATTATGTAGGAATGATACAAATACCAACCCTACTATCTTATTGCATTGTGTCCAGAACTTGTGACACAGTCATTACACAGATATCGTTATAAAAGGAAACACTGTATAGTATTGTAATGTTCTGGTGACCTATTGAGGAGATATTTAAAATAACATTTCGATGAACAATCCGAGCCATCCCTACATAGGCAGTGTTAGCGCCTGCCTGATAATCATGATTCGCCAGCTTGGAAAAGACAATCACACCATAACAAGAATTTATCTTAGTTCAATGTTCAGTCTTTCCCTTTCAGTCAGACACGTAAATGTGTGAAAATAAAGTCAATTATTGTGCTCGCCACTACCGTGCATCCCGGAGTCAAGAGTTGCTAACAGGTTTGGCGAGCGTGACTCAGTGATTAGTATGCTTGACTATGGACCCAAAATTCCTAAATTCATACCCCATTATCACCCAAAAAATAAAATAGAATAAAAAAGCGCACTCCGCACTTTGGGGCCGGGGGTGTGTTATAAGAGTGACGATAAATCCTACTATTCAATTGGAGTATCTCACGAGTTGGCGGCGGATGGTGTTGACTAGCTATCTTCCCTCTAGTTTATCACTTCAAAATAAGAGATGACTAATGCTGAGCTTACCACGACTCTGTTTAACTTTGGCCACCTCCTCATTCCTGGTGAGTCAAGGTAGAAACCTAAGCTAACAATGGAGCCCCAAACGTCTTTCATAGAGAAATTTAACGCTCAGGCTGTGATGCACTGGCATCATCACTGCCTAGAAAAACGATGTAATGGATGACTGCACGAGAATTCACCCTCTTGGAAGGGAATTTCCAACGAAAGAGAGAGCAAGACCATTCCAGAGCTCCAAAGTACTCCGCAAGACTCAGGCAGCACTGAAGGAATCTCAGCAAAACTAATAGAAGCCAGGAAAGTTCTTCAACTGCTGGCTAGTAAGAGAAAGAAATCGATGACAACTCTGGACAACTTACTATGTCGTTGGAACACCTGGGTGAAATACATATATTTATAAATTTAATTTGTGGTTGTGTTTTATATATCTATTTTTTTGTGTGAGTATATATTTTATAATAACTTGCATTTTATGTTTAACGAGTATTTTCATTTGACGTTTAAATCTATTAGAAGGGTTTTATTTCATGTGTGAATTACGTTTTTTAAAGAATTTTAATTCATCTATACTTCTGGTTTTAAAGGGGTTGAAATCTTACATTTAAATTTAGTTAAAGGGTGTTTATTTTTATTTATGAAAAAGCTACTAAGACTGTCTGCTACCATATCTTATTTTGAACTACTGACCAGAGAGGAAGTAGCTACACCATCCACGTTAAATGATTGATTGTCACCCTTATAACGCACACACAGATTAATTTGAGGGGAATATTTTGTTGTTTCGCTTGTCAGCTTTAATGTCTAGTACTCTACCACAGAGTCAAATCTATTAGTATCTTGTGATTTGTTTCAAGTGGTTTAAATGTACTTCAAAAAGGGTTTATTTTTGTGAATAGTATTTTATGTTTAAAAGGGTGGCATTCTATTTGTTAAAGGACTTTATGAGGTACATTTTAAAGAGCTTCATTTAAAATTCTGCGATTAGCGATGCTTGTGTACCAACAAGTTTTTTCTTTAAATGTACCTTTGGTTTGTTCTTTTGATTTTGCAACTATTGTAATGGTATGATTTTTTTGGAGCTTGGTTATGTCTACTTTATTTGGTAATTCTAATTCTCATTTTACTTTTCTTAGTTTACATGTTAGCAGCAAGTGTTGACTCTTCGTCTAAGTGCCATGTTTCGTTATATCTTCCCACCTTTTTCTCTTATCCTCCCCTGTCCCCCGACAAGTCAGCAATAAGTTAAAGGACTTGCATTGCTAAAATCCGGGGTTCAATTCCTCGCAGTGTATATTGTGTATATAGCGATTGGTATAGCTTTGCACTAAATAAAACACAACATTATTATCCTCTTACGATAAAAATAATATAGCAAGAAATAGAAAAATGTATAAACTTTCAACTGCAAGTAATATCATCTTTTTACCAAGTAGAAGGTTCAATGCAATTAAACAACAGAGAATTAAACACTTTATAGGTTAGAAATATCTAGCTTATAGTGTGTAAAATCAACAGACAAAAATAGTATTTATATAGGATTAGTGGAACAAAACAGCAAAGTAGGTTATCTGTGCTGTGCCCATCACGGGTATCGAAACCCGATTTTTAGACTTATAAGTCGACAGATTTATCGTTGAGTTATTTGGGGTCCACAACATTCTACCGAAAATATAGCTAAAAATATAAAATATTTGCCCTGAACCTAATGTTAACAAACGTAAAATAAAAGAAGTGATTATATTAAAATAAGATAGGACTGTAAGAAATTAAATGCAAGGAGTAGTTTTATACTTATGTTAAGGTCAAGGTCATGGCTATGATGTCACCAATGAGTTTATAGTGTGTTCTGTTATGTAAAGTACCCATGTCACGAAAACGGGGGTGAAACGTAGTTTTACTGTATGATGTTTTTCTATTCGATTTTAACTGTTTATGATTTAATTTTTTTAAATTATATGGTATACGTCTATTACTTACATTATATAAATTAGTTTCCACTGTAAATGGTTTTATTAGCTCTGGTTTTTGGACCATTTTGTATTGAAGTTTCAAAACGAAGTTTCTTTGCATTTTAAATTTGATATTGAAATGCTTTTGTGTCGTACTGTTATAAGCTACATTTTTTATGTTTTAATGTAGATGTTAACTAGAGAGCGCATGACGTTAAGACCAAAAAGTTTAATAATGAAACTTATGTAGGCCTAGTAAATTCGAAAGGTAGAATATAAATACAAGGTTCAGTGAAGCATTAAGAGTTTCTAGTCAGTAGTATGAATCAGTCAGAGAGTGTTTTTGTTTAAGCTAGCCGTGAATCAATGAGCATGTTGTTTTCAGTCACTTCTTCAATTAGCCGTGAAGTTTTATAAGTAAGTTTATTTTTACGTGAGTGTGGTACCGTTAGTGTAGCTGTAAACGTGGCCTACAAGCTACCATAGTGTTGAAGTTTTAGTAAATGTTAAAGAAGGAAATAAACTATTTTGTAATTGTTATGTGGACTGAAAGTTGAATTATTTTCCCAAGATAATTTTTAAAAATTCAACGAAAAACAAAATTACAAAAGTAGGTATTTATATGTTGTATTTAATGTAATGTATTTTAAATGGCTCAGTGCATTTTATCTTTAAAAAATGTTTTATTTTGTTTTCCACCCTTAAAAAGGTTTTCACTTTATTTTGATACGTGTTCTTGTTTTAGTTAGCTACTGTGTAAAGAGAATAGAAGACATTTATCATGCATGCGTGTTTTGTATACACGTAGTTCATCTCGTATATTATCATGTTCCGTTCCATGATGTATGCGTCCAGTCTAACCGAGGGTTGTGATTTCACTGGGCTTCATTGTAGTCTTTTAATTGGAGTTAAATCCAAGTCGGCTTGTGTACAAGCCTAAGGTAAGGGAGAAGAGGACTAAACTATGCAAATACTACATACCTTACTTTCCTATAGCATATATATATATATTATATACAAAAGCTCTAGCCTACAACATACTAAAACCGGTTGAGGTAATGTGTTAAATTCAGCCTGAGGTGTTACTTTTTGTAGCTTGACCGGCCAAGGAATTTAGCTGCTGTTTCATGGGGTAATTGCATTATATCCAACATGACCTTGTGAATGGGGATAGCTTGTTGTTTTTACGTGAATTACAGATATTTCCATATTTCTGTGCTCTTTTTTTCTGATTGGTGAGAAACATGGAAAGCGTATCGTTATGCAGTTTTTGACGCTTTCAGATGAGAGTCGCTCTGACTTCTGAGGAAAGAAGTTTATTTTTCGGAGTCAAGACTTGCTGTAGAAGTCCCATTTTTGTTTTTACTTGTTGCAATTTAACTCTTACTGTTTATATATATATTTCTTCCCGTTGTTTCTTTAACCTGTTCTACCAATCTGATAACTACCCGTGTCCTGCAGTCTCTTTGCTTTAATAAATATTATTTTATCTTCATTTTTATTTCAACGCCATGTCTTATTTCTTTTACTAAACCTGCAACAAATCATTACATCTGTCTTTCTGCACGTTACATCTAATTATCCCTTGTTTTTGAATAGACCGAGTGTGATTTAAGTTTATTTTTGAATTACCACTACTTAATTCAGACCGTTAGATACAGAATAAGCTCACTAAAGCATATGAACGTTTTTTTCACTTTCAAATGATCTTAAATCTTTAACCAGTTAGCACAAGCAGAAAAATACACCAATCCTCAGTTATTATCTAACACATAGAAGATTATCTAAGATATTGTTTTAAATCTTTATATATATGTGTGTGTGTTTGTATTAAGAGTAAATAGTAATTAAACTCTGAATGCTTTTGTGGACAATATAAAGTACCGTCTTTTTTTTTCACATGATGTCACGAATTTGTACTCTCACTCATTATCCATCTTGTGGATCAAACAACAATCCTTATTTGTCACTTAACATCGGGTTTAACTTTCTAGTATTTTATGAGTTAAACATCGTTTGATATTATTTATTAATGACAAATAATAGACTTAGATTTAAAAAAAGGGGCTTCATATTTCTGTTGTTTAGGGATGTCACAGTAAGTCAGATGACATTCCCAAGAGGTTTTTATACGATTCCGACTGTTAGGTTACACAAAACAAAAAAACTATGGGTCTCAGACGACGCAGACGTGAAGCCTGGATATCAGCTATCTCTAGAAAAAATTTAGTATCATCGATGTACAGTAAAATCTGCGGTGATTATTTTGTAGCAGGCAAAAATAACTTCTTTTTTATTACATTAACTTGGAATTAAACAGGATCGATATAAAATTTACGGTGGCATGTCAATTTAAATATTACATGCATATACAAGCTGATCAACTAAATAACAAAATGAAAGTTTTATGTTATGGTATTATAAATTTCTTTGAGATAGAACAAAATATTTAGAGTGTTTATGGTCATGCTGGAAATACATATTTTTCGTTTTCAAGAAAGTCAGCAATCTTGTATGACACAACACACCTAGATCAGGTACCTTCAGTTAATAGACTAATTAAGAATATACCCGTGGGTAAAAGGGCCCAATCTAGGCTAACAAAATCTCCGTTAGTCACCAAGCTGCTCAGGAATGCTTGATTAATTATTACTTCATTATTAAAACAGACCACGTTGATCTATAAGAAGACAATTAAGTAACTTTAAAGAAAACTATTCTAGATAAATTTTATTTTTGATCATGATATATTAATATATCATACCTGTATGAAAAATACTGTAAATCGTTTTTGAGTTACTATACTTAATTGTTCATGGAGAAGTATATAAATTTCATTCTTTTTATTATTTTGAACTAAATGAATTTAATTCAGCTGAACTGTTTGGGGTACCAGAGGGTTCGTGATCAACCAACCAAGAAGGAGCAATAACCTGTTGAAGACTCTAGCATGCCTGCTGATGAACAAATATATTGTGTTTTATGTTACCGTCGTTTGATGATCGAGTATTACTATAATCATTAAACAGAAAACATCCTGAATGTTGACTAGATACAGTAGAATTATAGAAGTACTGCAGAAATTATGTATTTAAGGATCACGATGAGAAGGTTAAATATCACGCTAGGTATCCAAGTTTTCCAACATTAATGATCACTTTGAGTTTTCGAAATCATTCATTATTGAAAGCAATCACACTTTTCACAAAATTTTACAAACCAATGTTAATTCGTATGAAACTTAATTACACTAAATTTACCTTTGAAAGATTTAGCTTTCAGATTTTGAATTTCTAAAGCTACTGTTTCAAAGAATTTCCTAGTTGCTATTCATGACATATATATTTTATTGAAATGATTTACTTATTGGCCAAAGAGAGAGATGAACTTCGACTATTAATGCCCATGAAATTCAGGAAACATTTCTGTTTAAAAGCAACTGTTGTAGATGATTATTTTGAAATATTTTTCAAAAGGTCTTGAAATCTTCTCGCTCGAACTCAAATTTGGTCGTCATATAAACACAACTGGGCACAGTGGCTACTTAAATTTTTTGTCTAGTAATCTAGTGTTGACTGACAGAGCTTTTTGATATGATGAACTTGTGTGCACAGAAGACAAAATTCCAAGTTCTAAGAAAGAAAAGACCAAGTTGCCGGCTTATGAGACAGAGAGCACTAAAATCCTTATAAACGTATAACAAAGCCAGTAAGAAAAACATACGCTATTTTACAGAGAACGTTATCTATTGATTATTTACTGAGTGCTCCAGTAGACGCGCCTTTGGTAGACAAAACTGTAACTGTGGGCTGCATTCTGTCAGACATCTTACTCATGAGTCAGCGGTTTCATTTGAAAGTATGCATTGATACATTTTACTATTACACAGACACTGACACACACACTTATATATATACACACACTGTTTTTCTAGCACTTTATGTCATACATGTATGCCAAACATACGGGCTATAATTTGAAAGGAAATTAAAATTTAATTTAAAAATTCACTTTTGCTAGTAGTATTTCAGTGAAACAAATGGTCTAAGGAATTTTCACGATTAAAACTTTAAATTAGGAGGAAGATTATTTATTAGGTAATACCAAATAATTGTCTTGGGAAAAAGCACAGTGAGCGCAAAGTTTAGTTTTGCATTAGAAATAATAACATTCGGTACAGCAATTTTAAAAAAGCGTATATTATTTTCACAAACTGAATAAATTGTTTATATAAATGTGTGTGTTCGTGTTGATTTGGATATAAGTATCAGAAACTTTGTGTTGAATTTAGTTTAATTCATCCAGACTGTCAATAATAAGTGCATTTTGTTAATCATTCTGTCTTCCAAATACCTAAAACAATATGTTTTAAATTGTTATATGAATTCTAAGTTAAAAGACATTTAGAATTCTTGAACTTCACGTATATTTAACTTTTTCCACATAATGATTAATTCAGTAATGGCGTCGAGTACGCCCCAGTTGTTAACTTGCCGGACTGTGGTTCTGAAGATCCACAGTTCACTTCCCGTAACTGAGAAAAACATTATAGCTTCGAGCTCCCTACTTCAGGGCCGTGGCGCATAATAAGGATGAAGAAAATCCCATTATTTGGTCAGATAGGAGTAGCACAAGAGTTGTTGGTGGGTGCTGTTGTCTTTCCTCTAGTCTATCAGCTCAAAATTGGGAGGGCTAGTGCAGGATAGCCCTTGAGTAGCTTTGTGCATATATCCGAAAATAAGCAGTTCATTAATTTATATAGCGACTTTTTTAAATCAGCAGTTTCACACCAGAAATTTTATGAATATAGAAGGTTCAATGTGTTTTACTCCATCATTAGAAACCTACAAAATATAGATATTTCAAGCATCTTAGAAATAGATCTGTTGCCTATATTAAACGAATCAAACCTAAACTTAAAAAACGCGTAAGTGATATTAAATGTAAATAGAATACTCTGTTGGATGAATGTTAAGGCAAAGTTAAAATTTTGGAAAATGATAGCCTATATTATAAACTTATATCATAGTAGTTAATAAAATATGTGAATCTTATTTCCTTGTTTATTCAATTTTATTGCACAACAATAGCTTTACTAAAGATGAATGTATTTTCAAACACGATGAGGTGAAATATATTTTGTTTCAGCACAAAGCCACACAATAGGCTATCTGCATTCTGTACACTGTGAAGAATCGAGCCTCGAAATTCTGCGTTTTAAGCCGTTAAACTTACCACTGATTCACCGGAGGACGTTGAGGTAAATAAGATAACTTAAATAGAAAGCAGAAATTTCCCGTTAAAATAACATAAAAAAAAAAACTTTTATGATACTGAGAAATGAGTATGATTTTAAAGTGCCTGTAACCAGTTGTAATATAATTTCCGTAGATGGACAGCTAAAACACCAAGGACTACATTTGCATCGTTGAACGAATGTGTATCTAAGACTGTTTTGTAGATACTTTAATTTTCAACTCACAGTTTAATGATGGATAAGCGATATGATTTAAAGATGGCGGCACATGCATATCTCTGACGTCACATCATTAAGAGAGTCGCCATGCAGTCAGTGGTTGTCAATACAAATTGCAGTAAATTATAACGCTTCAGTATTTTTTTTTTTTCAAGTTTTAATTTTGTATGAGCTCAATTGGATATTCTGTTGATGAATTGTTATTCAGTAGTGAAAGTTGCTTTGAAAGGAAAACTTTTCTGGTGTTAGACTATGTATGTAATAAAATCAATTTATTTTTCAACGTTGTATTCTTGTTTATCACATTCCTTGGATTTGTTTGCAACTATAACTCGATAAAATATTAGCATAACTGGTAGTAGTAATGACTGTTTTGGTACTGCATTAGGATTCAAATGTACACTTTTATTGATTAAACAGTTTTTCGGTTATAGTTTACATATTTCATCCACTATGCTTTCAGTTTCGAGTCCTTTGGAAAGTAATGAAGTCTGTGTCGAACTAGTGTTGGAACAGCTCATGGATACACATGGACCAAACATTTAATTTTATATAAGTCGAACCGACCACTTTCACATATTAGACCTTCTTTCTTCAGTGGGTTATCAAGAACTGTCTCTTTTTTGGGGGGCGAAAGTTAAGAGAAGTTTTATCAGTACACGTAATGACAAGTAAGGACCACGATAAGTTCATTTACGATTGTTTTACTGATGCAACATCACATATATCTCAAAATTGCCGCCAAAATAAGCGAAACAAGCAAGAAAATGCGCTCTTTTAATATTAATATCACCATTAGAAATACATTTTTAAGCTTTCCACCGACTAAATAGGTTACAATAATTTATCTTTGTAAACAACAACAAAACCAAATATAAATATGTGTATGTGTTTACAGGCAATTTAAGATTGACAATTGCAAAAAAATAAAGCTTATGTCTGTATATTAATAAGTTGATGGTTGATAAAATATTTTATGATTTTGTAAACAATAATGTAATCAAAAATAGTAATTGAGAAATATTATAGTAGTGAAACAGCATAACATTAATTAATTGATATATTTAGAGAGGGAGTATACTGTTCGGAATATACTGCAAACATGAAATCAACAGAATACAACGTTTGTATCTGTTGAAATATCACAAGAAAGTTTTCCTGGTACTTTTTTTTCTTTTACAAACTTCGATAGCTCTGTATAAATCCTATTAAAATCAATATATTTACTGTGCTTTTCAAAAGTGTATGTTCAGTCTATGTCTCAAAAATGTTCGTCTAGTTAGGTAATTGTGTTACGCGTGATATGTAAAAGAAAAAGAGTCAGAGACATTTGATTGAATACGTTTCTGCCTCCAGGGTGACAAGTTGTTTGGAGTTTATGAAACATCTTCCTGTAATATCTCAGGCTTACACCATTAGGAAACAGCATAGGGAAAGATTTTCCCACACTCAGAGAGTAGGGGAAGAAGGGGAAATAAAACAGTGCAATTACCAATGAGGACAAGTTCTAGAGTAAAATTCACGGTCTTTGGTAGACTATCTTGAAACACTAATAATATTACAAGTTTAAAATAAGATATAAATATTGAAACCTTATTTTGTATTTCTTCTTTCTATATTTTTTCATAGAAACTTCTATTAAGTATTGTAATGAAAAATAACAAATTATTCTGTTTTGTTCGCGTAACCTTTGCCCCTAGGTAAATATATATGGCGTAACATTTCGGGGGCATTTTAAAATTAATTTTTTTTAAAATACCAGATAAATTTAATTGATGCCATAAAACAGACATTTTCTGAACAAACCAATAATAATAAAACCAGATGAGCCGTCCATTATTAAAAGTAAAATGTGATTGGTTTTAGATTTTGGTACAACGAGTAGCTTCCACTGAATAATAATTACTCGTTTTAAATAGTTGAGAGCTGATGTTTTGAGTTCAAATCTGATTAAGGCAGTTAGACCAGCGATAGAAAATAATATCAACTGGAAGTGCATTATTTCGGAAAGAAACGGACAAACAAATGTGTAGTAATTAAAGGATTAATCAAGTTGAATCATATTGTACAAGTAATGTTATTTGCTTTATTAATTTACATAATCTTAGGAACGACATAAATAACCACTTTTTGTTTTATATATTTGGCCAAAATACAACCAAATCTCATAACTCAGGGGTGACTGTAAACGAAAGAAAAAGACGTTAACTAATTATATGTTTTTTACCTCGATCCTGATTAAACAGTTGGTCCTCTGCATAATATCAAATAATGAATTCGAAAAAATGTCATAATATCATTCACATACCTAAATTAATTTAGGTTACTATATCGTGAAGTAAAAGGGACTCAACACCCCATAGAAGCATAAAATTTCTTCTAATCTACGCATTTTGGACTTTTTTCGCCTCTTTTGGTTGTTTGTTTGTTTAAAGTTAAGCATAAAGCTACACTATGGTACTCTACCCACCACGGATATTGAAACTCGGTTTCTAGCGTTATAAATCCGCAGAC
>NW_013665750.1:74169-77865 GCF_000517525.1 Limulus polyphemus
GTTTTAAAATCTCATTATTTTACTTATAATTTTACTTGGGAGAAAATTTGTGAGGATACATCACAAATGTGTTTACAAACGTTTTGTCGCACATTTTCTCCGAGTGCGACCCAGAATACCCGGGTGTGAAATGGTTTAGGTACTGGCGGATGATAATAAAGTTACATGTGATTTTATAATATCATAAATATGACAATATATATGAAAAAATACACAAGTGAAAAAAAAAGTTACTAAATTAAAATTATATTGTCCTTTATCCCCTATTATTAATTATTAGCTTACTCTTTTCTTTTAATATTTCAGTTTTAATTTTGCTGAAGTGTAATATCAGGGACTGTTTGTAATAAGTTAAAACTAATGACATGAACTTCTCGTTTTAAAATATGTGCAGAACTTGTTACTACTACTCTTTTCATACTTATGCATTTCATTACAGAAAAAATATATATTTATCGGTTACAGAGATGAAAATACCAATTTATCTTATATCCTTTTTATCTATCGCATTCAATAGTCTTATGTAATATTATTCATTGCATCCCTTCTTGTTGAGATAACAAGCAATTACCTTTTTTTTTTATAATGACTTTTCTATTCAATAAAGTAGTAACTAGGGTTGAATTGAACAGCGTACCTAAAACTTATTAACCCAAGCTAGCAGGTAGAAATTGTGTTAATTGTTCGTGAGAACAAGTTCTGAAAGTTGTTAAATAAATATTTAAAGCACGATTTTGATAGTACAACAAGAAAATAAAAATATTACAACTAAAAAACGTACTTTGAGTTTTAAGGTCCACAAATCCTGTCGAACGTCCAACCGTGCAGAAGTAAAAAGAAAATCTGTGTTTCGTAGGAAGAATTTTAACGGCACCTAAATGGGGCTCCCCAGTGTATAAATTGGGCCCTCTTTCAGCTACGTAGGGAAGGATTGATTAGTTGGAATCGTTTGTGAAGAGTGTAAAATAATTTCTTAACATACGCTCAGATTACAGAATAACTTATGTGTACCAAAAGAAAAGGGTCACAGAATACAAGACTGTGCTGGATGATTATTTCAGTAACTCTACTTAGTCTTACCAAAATTTTATAAGCACATACATAAATATATATATACGAACCACTTCGTACCTTTGGATCAACTTCTTTTGCTTGTAAGATGGGTAATAATAATATATTTCCCACAGGAAAATAATCAGTGCCATATTAAACTGTAGTGAAAACCATACAGTTTTTTATAAAGGATTCTGCGTTGTTTATATATCAGAATTACATGGGATGGAACTCAGCATGACATACATATATTACTTTGCCAAAAGTCTCAGACACCCTTTGAACATGTGACATGGCCTAACATCAATACGCGGTTAGCACTAAATAACACACACAAAAAAAACAGGCCAACAAGGTAGATTAATAGTAATGAACGATGTGCAAGATACCGAAACATGATGAATTTGAGAGAAGAGAGATTATAAGCAGCCGGAATCGTGTAATAGGTATGTGAAATAATAACAATATGCTTCACGAAATGAACCTACCACTACTGTAAAATTCATAGTACAATACCTAAAACAGCCTTCGAATCCGCCAATAATGCCTTTAAAATGCACTAAACGCTAACGTATTAGAATTGTGAAAAATGCTCTCAGTCACGTTGCAAAAATTAAGAATGACTTTTGTTGATTGTAGTACGTAGACTCTGACCTTTTAAAGAAGATAGAATATTAAAAACTATTTTTTTTAAAATTAACTTCTATTTTTATCGTATTGTTGTCACTAGTAAACTTCCCGATGACAAACGTAAAACACTTTATAAATAAAGCATGAAGTAACTTACGTAATAGAATACATAAAGGAACAACAACTAGACTGGTTAGAAATGTTTAATAATTTATTATTTGGCAAATTATTTTTATATTGATACTTTAAACGTCATTTTAGAATAAGATGGGCTAGAAATGACAACTTAAAACAAGAGAGAGAGAGAGAGAGAAAATCTTGGATAGACAGAATGACTTTTGAAAAAAATTGGGATTAGTTATTAGGTTTAATGAGATGAGTTTAGAAAAAGAACAGCTTGTTAAATGACTCAAAATACTAAAACTGCCAGTGCTTCATTTCTAAAAAAAAAATTAATTAATTAAGAACTTATGTTGTTAAGGGAGTAATGTTCGACTACATCACTCAAATAGCAATTCGCAATACAACTGAGATAGTCTGAAAACTGATTATAGTGTTTCCATCTCTAGATTAAGAGAAAAATCTAAAACAGGTTTCGGATCTCAGATCCGGAGAAATCCGGCAAAAACTAAGTACTGGAAAATGCAAAATGATTCTCTACAAAAATATTGATAAGTAATTGAATACTAAAATTCTCATATCGTTAAGTTAAAGGTTTAAACCCTCGAACAACAACATTTTTCAAAAGATCATATAGAAAGACTTTCTTACAGACCATTCTGTTGCTAGAACCTAAATATAAGAATTAATAGTGTGCTAACAAAGTACTTTATTTGGTAGTTTATTGCACATTCAATATTTACAAATACTTAAGTTTCCCGGTGGGTCAGCGGTAAGTTTATGAACTTAAAATCCTAAAATCCTGGGTTCGACAATACACATTCCACATCAATGATACGTTGTTATCTAATGATTCTAATCGGTTGAAATGTCCAGCATAAGTTTTTGCCCCACTTTTTACTTCTCTCAGAAAGTATTTCACCTCAGTTGTATTTTTACAATTAGACACATATTAAACATTCCTTCTCAAGATAAAGTATAAATAGCTTTCTTCTAAAATAAAATGTCTTACAATAAAATCATAGCAGCACAAGACAAATTATTCGGTAAAATAAATTTATGGATAATGCGTGCCAAAAACAACAAAAATAATACAAAACTGAAACATTTGCTGGTATAAACGGTTTATTATAGTACATTTGTTATGGGTACAAAAAATCCGAACTTAGCATTTTGTATTTCAGTTACATATAAGTTACTTGTGTCTGTTATTAATCTACGGCAGGAAAATTAATTCGCTTTTGTTTATCTGGTACACAAGGGCACATATGCTTACATACTTCAGTTATTCTTTAATATATGTATACATATCATACGCATAACATTACTGTTATCTCAAACCGAATGTGGACAAGCTATTATCTGCGTAAAGATTTTTATCACCTGCCACATGAGCCAGCCCAGCAACTTTTAGCACTGAACCTAGGATGGTAAACAGGAGCGTCATTCCAAAAACCGGTGATTTAGGGTTATCTCGATGCATGAAGCGGTATAACTTCTAAAACGAAAAAAAAAACTAAATATTAATGAAAGTATGACATGATACAATCTATATGGATTATATTATGGTGGTACCATATTGGGCATTAAACTATCCTTCTTATATTTATTCTTCATTTAGAAATGACATTTGTAATTTAAGAATCGCTAGGGAAATCATCGTTAACATGCTTCAATTTGAATACTGCATCTTCTGGCGTTACTGTGCAGTTAGTTTCAGAAAACATTGTAAATAATGATTTCTTGTATATTATTTCAATTCTCCTTTTTGAAGACAGCGATAATATTGTGCCCGTTGTTTTATGTTTCGCTGTCAATGAAGTAACTATACACCTGGAAAAAAGTTTAAGCACCCCCAAATATTTTTCAGGATTGCTTATTGAAAATAAGGTT
>NW_013665750.1:78795-102528 GCF_000517525.1 Limulus polyphemus
AACCTTATTTTCAATAAGCAATCCTGAAAAAAACACGGGGGTGCTTAACTTTTTTCCAGGTGTATAATTGACGAATCTCCGATTCAGCTGGTATGTCAAATCGATTGGGATATCTTCGAATGAGTTCTTCCCTCATACGAGTTGGACCCACGAGTTACCTTAACCACTACACTTAAATCATCATATTCACAACCACATTTAGAATATTTCAAGCATGTTTCATTGTTACATCGTTTTACTTTACATTTAGAAGTTAGCTTCTCCATGTTGGATCTTTTTGTCTGGGGTCAGGTCACGGGTCTGGTCCAGCGACCTAGACCTCGTAAATAGTGCAAAACGTCTTCTTTTTGTCCTTTCCGAAATGACTCTTTTTTTTTTATCCATATCAAAATGCCGGACTGGCACATGTAGCAGGTGTTATACTGTTCCTAAATGACACATGATCTAGACAGGTTTTGTTTCATTTTACCCAAACTTGATTTCAAACGTTTGTTAAATTGGATGTTTTGGCCTAGCATTGTTTTGTAATGAAAAACATTATTTAACAAGGAAATGCCTTTGATGTGTGCCAATAGACTGTGGTTTATATCTCCCTAAAAGATATAACAAATACCCAGCATCAAAGTTGATCTATTAATGAGTGGTTGTGTGTAAGATATTAAATATCAATACATCTATAATTGCTAAAAGATTCATGACAAAAATAAATAATTATTAGATATATCATATACATATCGATCTTTATGAGTCACATTAACTGTCAGTAGGAAATTATCACAATGAATAGGTGATTATCACATAGTTACTAAATATTACACGGAAGCCCTACTTTTGTCAAATGTACATCAACATTCAATACCTCACTACTATAAAGGCTTGGTTTGGTCTGAAGTTTCATTCGGTGGTAGTATTCAGGGTCACTGATGAGGAGTGGAATTCTCCGAAACTAGTCTGGTCCACAGACATACCCCCAATGAAAGAATAGACTATTCTAAGCTTTTACTTGTTGTTAAACAAATATTTAAACAACTCTATTCAATATCAACATTCGGTAGCTTATGTAAAGAAATATCAGACAGAGCACAAATACCTGTCCGATTAGATACAGATACTGTACAGAACATTATATTTAATTAAAGGTAGACCATTTACACTACCATGTATACACCTAGATTTAACAAATATTTATGGAACATACACTGGTAATTAGCAGATATAACACAGAGCATCCTTAGTGGATCGTTATATTTCAATACTTTTAATGCTAGAGAACAGTCTACTCTTACTGTTAAAACTACATTTTCGTAATCTGATTTCTATCATTTACATACCCTTCTATATCCAGTGTTATTATGTTCAAAATTTCTTTACCTTTCCAGGCTATAGACGTCTGTAACAGCTCACTCTTGACCATTTTAAATGAGTCAATATTTTTGTTCTTTTACCACAAGGACCAGCCTTTACCTTCTCTAGAAACTCCTGTAATCACAGTATTTTAATTAACTTAAGTTCCATTATCATGACGCCTAGCCATTATCTTCTCAAACAACTTCATTAATTACAATAGTTATGTTCCTTTATTATTAAGACCAGCCCATATCTTCTCCAGCCACTTTCTTTATTGCAGTAGTTATGTTCCTTTATCATAATGACTAGCTTTTATCTTCTCGGAGGTATCACACAACCTACAAAACACCAAACATTGTCAAAATATAGTTGCGATATATTCCGTTCCACAGTGACTTTAAATCGCCTGTGGTTGTCACGGGATTGCTGATTTGCGCTTTAAGCAGAAGTAGTCCACAACAGCTGATCTATAATTAGTAAACAACATATCAAAGACTGTTCATTACGGCTAACTGCGAAGGTGCCCAACTAATGAAACAGTACATTGCAATCTTTATATATATAAAAACATAAGAATAGTTAATATATTTGATTAGCTATACTTGTTATCAGTTGGTTTTTGGCTATAATCTATGTATCAATTTTTTGAGTCCACTAAGACTCTTAATAACCCTTATCTTTCTTGTATAGTTGAAAATATATTTATAGAATTGTTAATAATGTTATCTGTAACGTATTAAACGCTTCAGTGCTTATGTTTATTAAAGAGATTCTCTGGTGGGTCAACGATAAGTCGATGTACTTAGAACATAACAATCCGAGGTTCGATTCCTCACTGTGAACAGAGTTCGGAAGCTCATTCAGTAGCTTTGCAGTAGGAAAACAACAAGAATTGTAAAAGAAAAAAAAAAGCTATTAAATTAAACTGTCACCTATATCAACTAAAAAAGAATGAATTCCAGCGAATAATAATTAAATAATTATATGTTATCGCACAGCAAGATATGTTTGAAAACACCCCCAATGGCTCAGCGGTAAGCTTGAGGGCTTATACGCTAAAAATCGGGTCTCGATAGCCGTGTTGGGCACAACGCAGCTAGCTTATTATGTAGCTTTGCGCTTAAAAACACATACAAACAGTATTTTAAAACGGGTGAAATCAGGAACTTTTAACATAAAATTCATACAAGGTATAATAGCTTGTCTGGAAAAGTATTTACTGCACCCCTTTTTACTATAATGTCAGATTTGAAATTGAAATCGACACATTAACATTGATATTCATTTATTTAGAAAATAAACAAGTTTTGCACTTTTTGTAAACATTTTTTTTTAAAATGTGGATGGAACGCTTTCGAATTATCTTTGTATAGATCGCTCACAAAAAAGGTTAATGGTGCGACGCTTAATCACATGCTCTTCCACTGACAAATAATATACATCGTTAAAACTTTAATACCTTAAAAACTTTATTCCAAATAATATCTTAAAAACATTTTTATTAAGGTATCTTATGCTGAGTCTCCCAGATCTCAGTCGTAAGTTTGAGGGATTGTAACGGTCTAAAATGAACACATGTGAGAGACAGTTAGTGAATTATTCGATATTCGATATTGTTCTTAATATAGAAGGATATTTTTGGAATATTGTGTTTGCTTTTTTTTCAATTGGGTATTTTCTTTCTGGTTCTTTTCCTGATTCCTTTATTTGAAATAATATTGATATTTATGATATATTGCTTGTTAACATTAGTGTCAAGTTCTGGCTAGTCACGTCTTTAACTGTATTTTGGTAAGCGTTGAATATATTTCTAAGTGTTGTTATTGTTGAATAAATTGTTTTTGTTGTTGAACCATGATTGTAGGGTAAAGCTTCTAGCAGTGTATATGTTTACTGATTAGATCACGAGAGTACACCTTATGTGATCATAAGTTTACACAATCTTCTGCTACATTATTAGTTCTGTACATTACCGTTAGGGAAGCTGGTGTCATTTTCATCATACATACATATTTACTCAAGATATAAATGATTATGTAGAAGGTGAATTAGCATTTTAATGCAACTAAAAGTTCATAGATAAACTAAATGATAGAAGAAAATAATAAATGAACAATAAACACAACCATCTCACACACCTTCCCCTTGAAAAACGAAGTGATGACGTCAATCATTTTGTATAAATTATCCCAATTTACAGGAATGTTTAGTTTTAACTCCCTCTTCATACTGACATCATGAATCCTTTACAGTTTAATTCATGTTTTTGAATCTTCAGCTAGGTCTTCTATAGCTTCCGGCTCTGGTTTGGCTTGCCGAAAGTTTAACACTTTGAAGACCAGTTAACTACGATAATTAACTCTGCGACGTGATCGCAATGTATTTTGAGGAGGAGATAAAGACGCGTCACTAGCAGGATGGGAATTAGATACACCAGCAGAAGCTCTTTTTCTTGTGGGGGAACGATCGTCCAGTCTTCTGTAGTCAACATTTTCGCTTTGCTGTAACTGTCTAGAACAATTACTGTCCTTTTCACTCTCGAGAGAACTGTCACTAGGGAAATATAGTTTTGTTTGTTTGTTTTGTAATTAAGCACAAAACTACGCAAAGGGCTATCTGTGCTCTGCCCACCACGGGTATCAAAACCCAGATTCTAGCGTTGTAAGTCCGCAAACATACCGTTGTGCCACTGGGGGGCAGGGAAATATACATATATATATGAGAAATATGAAATTGTTTTATAACTACACCTGATCTAGGATATTTTACTTCATGTGCTAATGGACTAACAACATTTCTTAATTTCGAAAAGGTCCATTCCACCTCAAAGCAAATTCAACAATAAAATGATTTACTGCAGAAGTCAAAGGATGTGTCCTTAATAATACTAAATCACCTCCTTTTAAATGCGTCTAGACGTCTCTTATGGTTGTATGCTTGTCACTGTCGCTTCTGAGCCTTTTCAACGTCGGATCTTGTCTTCTGTATCACATCATGTAATTCTGCTGCTCATTCATCTATGGTTTGAGGTGCTGTTGGGTATTTTATCAGTCGGTACCAAGGAAGGAAGAGCTCGCATCCTAAGTGAGGTTTGGCTGCCGTGTATCCTGTAGACTCATGAATAGAAGTTTTAATAGCTAGAAAAAAATTCAGATACATTATTATTCCAAGTTCGATGATTTGAAAAATATATAAAACCAGATACCATTCTACCAATATTTATATTTACTCTTTCAGTGATGTTAGACTGATGATGATATGGAGTTGTAAAGATGTGTTTAATTCCCATATCTTTACAAGTTTCATCTATCACATGAGACAAATTGTGGGCCATTATGAGATACAAGAGTCTTTGGAATACCATATTAACACAAGTATTTGTGAATTAGTTTTTGACAATAACATTTGTAGTTATTTATTTTGGAGTATATAATTCAACCCATTTACTGAGATAATCTGTTAAAGCCAACAAATAACTGTACTAGAATTAGTATAAGGTCCCATAATATATACTCCTATTATCTCATCAGTTTCCATTAGTTTAGTGTTTTGCATAAATCCAACTGGCCGCTTCTAATCAAATTTAGTGGTTTGACAAACATGTCATGATGATACATAATTTTTAGTGTATTTTCTCATATCAGGCAAATAACCACGTCTGGATACTTTGTCTATTGTTTTTCGAACACCTAGATAACCAGCAATAGGATGAATATGAAATTTGATTAACATCGCCATTCTCAATGTTTTGGAAATAACTGGTCTGAATTCACCATTATTAGCAAACCTTTTTGTGTAATAAAAACACAATCATTCAAGGCATAGTGTTTGAATTTACTTATAGCCTCTGCAACTATAGTAGAATCATCTGGCATTAATCCAGTTTTGAGATAATAGTATACATGCTTGTATTCATCACCTGTAGCTTTTTCAGTAGACAATTGTTCTGTCGTGTTAACATTGATAATAGGTTTAGGTGATAGCTTACTTACGTTCAATGCTGTACTTTTTTCTGGGACGGGGTAGGAGGTCAATAGGATGTCTAGATAGGACATCAGGTAACTGGTTTTATTTTCTCTTTTCTGTGCAGTATTTCAAATATAAAGTCTTGTAATTTTAATGACCAACACATCAATCTACCAGTTAACTTCGGAGCTGTCTGTAACCATTTCAAGGCAGAGTGGTCAGTTATAAGATTAAATTCTTCTCCAGCTAGGTAAATCTTTATTTTTTTTTTACAGCCCAGATTACAGCTAGACATTCTGACTCTGTAGTAGTATAGCTTCTTTCTGCAGAGTTCGGTGTGCTACTGAGATATACTATGACACCCTTATGATACAGAACTGCTCCTAATCCAACATATGAAGCATCAGTATGCAAAAAATAGTGTTCACCTTTTCTTGTTAGACATAAGGCAGGGAATTCATTTGAAGCCTACTTTAATTTCTGGAATGCATCCTCATACTGGGGGGGGGGGTCCATTTCCACCTGTTACACTTCCTTCGTAAGGGATATAAAGATTCAACAATTGTAACAAAATTTGAAATGGACCACCTGTACCAGGCACACATACCCAAGAATGTACTTAACTTTTTGCAATTTCTTAGAGATGGGAAGTATTTAATAGCTCTCACTTTGTCACCATTTTTGTGTATTCTCTCAGAAGAGAACTTAAATTCTAAATATGATACTTCTGATTTGCAAAATTTGCTTTTAGAAACTTTTACAGTAAGATTAGCTGTATATAGGTTGTAGAAAATCAATTCAAAGTCGTTCAAGTGTTGTTCAAATGTGGGTGAAAACATTACAATATCATCAACATAAGCCTTAGAACATTCAATTGCTCCTGCTATTATTGTTAAAAATATCGGCATATTTTAACACAAGTTGCTTTAATTGTTCATAGTCTTTACTCTTTAAATGTGGACGTTGTACTTTTTCAGTTAGTATCTTTTCAGTCTCAAAGTCATGCCTAACAACTGGCACATTTAATTTAAGAACATTTATGAAGTTAAGTATTGCTTCGTTTTGCTGAATGAGTCTAATACAATAAGACAAGATACAGCTAAATCTTTGACGACAACAAGACATTGGTGAACAATGCTATTCGTTACTAATAGTTTTGCTTCAAAATATCCTAAAGGTTAACAGTTCCTCATTCCACCTGTAAGACACTTGTTACTTTTACTTCAAGTTTTTAGTTGAAGTGTTGGATCATTTCTCTTTATTTGTTGCCATATATTTTCATTTAATACTGAATAATCCGACCAACTATCTATACAACCTACTACTTTTACACCATTAAATTTTAAGATTAGTGTGTGGCAGATCCGTTTTAGTTGTTGTTAAATAGTTAATGGAGGGTTTTACTTTCCCGGGAAATAAAACCTCTTTCTTCGATCCCTGCTCTCGTTTCCCTACCATTGTCCTTCGTTTCTTTGTTCCATGTTTACATATTTTATTTTCTTGGGACAATGCATAGAGAAGTGCCCTATTTGATTACAAGTATAGCATCGCGCAGTTATTTTACCGCACTTCACTATTAAAAGTTTATAGTTTATTGACCCAGCGATGCTCGTATTGTTCAGTAAATTTAAGCACATCAGCAACTAATATAACAAAATGGCATTCCAATTATTCTCGTAAATAAATGTGCAATTGTGATATATGCTTCACAATTTTTCTTTCTGTAGCTTCAGGGTTCCATAAATAAATGTCTCAACTGACTTCCCTGATTAGCGTGGTATTTCCTACAAAAGGGTTCCTTAGCTGATTCGATATTATCTAACACCAATGGATACAAATTCTCCCCAGTGTTCGAACTCGATTTCTAATCGGAAAGTCTTCCACCATTCTAGTGGTCCTCCCCTCAAACAAAAAGCCGTAGTTTCCACCCATTTATTCTTAGATACGTAAAAAGTATTTCCATGCTTTTAAGAAACTCCCCAAGATATTAAAATCCAACTTACCGTCGAACTTCTCAACAGGCAGGAGTGGTAGGCTAACTGCAATGAATTTTCCATAGGCCTATAGGTAGAATGGACTCTCGACGTTTGTGGTTGAGAGGATGGACATTTTAGCTTTTCTCGCTTTATGTTAGCATTTCCACCTGTTCTGTCAATACTGACACAAACTGCTTCAAGCTTGTTACACCAGACTCACTAACTCCCATAGTAACACAGTTATTTTCAAACACTAGTTAACTTATGTTTAACTGAACTTAAATTACTGCTGAATTAATCACTCGACACCAAATTGAGAAACAAAGAAATACAAAATCAAATTCAACCTTTATGAAAAAGGTCCCTGTTCGAGTGCCAATGTAATGTCTAAAATGAACACGCTGTTACAATCAGGGTTCAACAACAACAACAAAAAACACAAACAATTTATTCAACAATAACAACACTTAGAAATAAATTTAACACTTACCAAAACACAGTTAATAAACATGTGCCTGACCAGTACTTGATACTAATGATAATAAACTATATATGATAAATATCAATATTATATGGGATCAGGAAAAAGAACCAGAAAAACAAACAAAACTAATTCCAAAAAATACAGTAAACACAATATTCCAAAAATACCTTTCCATATTAATAACAATATCGAGTGTTAAATAGCAATAATTTGCTAACTGTATTGTTCACTAATTATCTCGTGACTCTCTCTTTTAATGAAGCTTCTGGCAGGGTATTTATTCACTGAGTAGGTCACGAGAGTACACCTCATGTGATCATAAGTTTACATAATCTTCACCGATATGGGAGTTGAGTTACTTTCATCATACATACATATTTACTCAAAATACAAATGATTATGTAGAAGGTGAGATAGCGTTTTAATGCAACTAAAAATTTATAGATAAACTAAACGATAGAAGGAAATAATAAATGAACGATAAACACAATTATAATCATTAAAAATAGAATTTGCTACCTCACAGGCTTAACGCTAAAAACCGGGTTTCAGTACCCGTTGTTGACAAAGCGAAGATAGCCCATTGTGTAGCTTTGTGCTTAATCACAAACAAGCAAACAAAAGCTACATCAAAATGTTTTATATTTGATTTGTATTAATCTGAATAAAGACGACCCCATTTTCATTAGAATGTGATGTTTTAATGAAATAAGCGCCCCCCCCCCCCAGTGGCACAGCGGAATGTCTGCGGACTTATAATGCTAGAAACCGGGTTTCGATACCCGTGGTGGGCAGAGCACAGATAACCCATTGTGTAGCTTTGTGGATAACTTCAAAACAATAAAATAAGTGTCATAAAATTTGTGACGATTATTACTTATGAACATTAAGCACGTTAATAGAATTGTACAATTGGTTGGTATACGTCGGTTTTCAATTGATTAACATGAAAATTAAAGGTAAAAGCTATCCCGAATGTATAATAGTATTATATCTAAAAAAAAAGAAGGTTAACTATAATAACGGGGCCGTATCTATTGAGTTAGATTGGAGGTTTGAATATTATATAATCATAACAACAACAAAAAAAAAAACATGAAAGCGGCTAGAGGGCACATCTGCTGTAGAATGGCAATAAAAATAGAACATTCAAAATTGTATTTGTTTTGTAGCCATTGCGGGTATCAAAACCCAATTTTTAGCGTTTAAGTCACCAGTCTGATTTTTTGAGCCACCAAGAGGATACTATGTTTTTTAGAATATTTTTAATGTCGTCATGTAAATTTATATACGATAGGTAAAATAGTCAAAGGAAAGTATTTTAATAAATCCTTTCCAGATCACTAAATAAATTATTACGTGGAAGAAGAATATAAGTTCTTCTCGTATTCTAACGGTTAGTGACACAGTTCTTAGTTTCATTTAGTGACCGAAAGTTAAGAAAGGGTAACCATTTCTACGATTGTTACATTTTCATGTTGATTTGAGAACGAGGTAAACTTTACAAATTTTGTCAGATATTACTCTTGTAAAAATATATCCATCCATTCATCTTTGCCCCCCAGTAGCACAGCGGTATGTCTGCGGATTTACAACGCTAGAAATCGGGTTTCGATACCTTTGGTGGGCAGAGCACACATAGCTCATTGTGCAGCTTTGTGCTTAATTAAAAACAAACAAACCATTCATCTTTTTATCCATCTGACATAAAGTTTCTCAAAGTTTCATAAAATATTCCAGAAATAAAAAGGAGAAATTTGAGATGCTATGTTTTAATTAGTGTGTTTAGCCCACACCTACGTTACGTTAACCGTAACTTATCTAGTTTTATCTGCTTTGGATTAATGTCAGCTTGATTTCTATTATATATATATATATTATCGATTTTCAAAAAATACAACTTAAAAGGCATTAAGATGAAAAATGCATATTTGTACTTGGCAGAATAAGTGTTATGTATAATTTGGAATATTTAGTAAAAATATTTACGAGTTCACCTTTGTATCTTTCCCGATGATACTGTCTGAACACATGAAACATGTTATAACCGAAGCTCCACTGTATTCAGTCTCTTTAAAGTATGGCACAAGTATTTGATGACCAAGGTAACCAAATACGGACCATTTCTTTTGTTCAGTACGTAACCTATTAACACCAAGAATGGTGATTTAATTTATGTTGAAAGAATATTAAAACCCACCAGTTACACGTAAATCTGTACACCAATACCAGTATTGTATGGAAAAAAAGCGATATTATAAGAAACACAATGTGTGACATTTCTTTTTTAGAAGATTACATTGTTAATTAATGCCTAATAATAAAGATACTTCTAAAAATTAGCTACGTCATCTGTTAAAATTTTCACTTATAGTTCCCACAAGGATATGACGCATGAAACGTACGACGTGAGTCGTCCTTACTTGTTAACCTTGGTTGGAGATGTGTAGAAACATCATTCTAGTAGGTGTTGCATTATGCTACAGTTTACATGTTACTATATTAGAAGTTCTTTCAACGTATTTGTGATAAAACTAATAAAATGAGAATTCTTTAATTCAAAACTCATAACATCATGTATATTATATTTTATTCTTTAGCTTTAACAAAAATAGAAATGAAACTCCCAAATAAATAAACATACTGAACGAAATCAATAGATTTTTAGTATCTAAACATAAATAACGTAGAAATTAATGTCAGGATTAGATAGCTATTCAAATAAATATTAAGCTTTAAAAGTTAAAAAGTAAATTGTTACGTTGTGAAAAGATGAAATGTAGTAAAAATAATTTGTTGCTAAAAAATCTGATAGTATAAAGGTATGGTTTAATGATATTGCATAAAATCATTAATTTGTATCTTGCTTTACTGTAGATTATGGTACAAAGTCTAACGAAAGATTACCTTACTAAAGAAAGGTTACAGTTGGTAAACACGGAGATATTTTTGGAATAGAACATAATGTAATCTTACAACTACAGTAAGTATAAACTCTTATTCTTTTAGTTTGATTATCTGTTTCCACACTATTTGGTGATCCATCAATTTAAAGATCTCAAATTTCTCGTCAGATAAAACTTAATAGTTTGAGACTGAGCAGCAATATAAAATCAGATTACTATGGATGAAATATCTATATACTTTTAAACGTGTTGCTTATATAAACAAATTAATAACTGATAAATATTACATTCATGTAAATGTAATTATATTTTTGTCTATAATATTTTTCATAATTATTATATAGAATATTTAATCAAAACTGATGAAAAGTAACAAAAAAGCTCGAGTTATTTTCAAGATAAACTATATATTTTTATTTTGTTTTGGTTAGATTTGTAGACTTATGAGCTGCGGGATGGTGGGTCTGTAGATGCATACAGACTTCTAAGTTTATTAAATAGTTCTTCCCGGATGCAGGACAACCAATGCATGAGAAGTAGAGAAAGTAGCGTCCCCAAGCGGTGGTTTCTATATGTGTTATAGTTTAATTTGAAACTACGTTAGCTACTCTTGACGATAGCGTAAAGAGATGTAATGGTTAGTACGAGTAGTTTGTATAAGGTTACAACTCAGGGTTGAGTTTCATCAAGGAATGATATAACTGTCAGTGTTTGATTAGGTTTTCTTGAAGTCTAGTAAAAAGACTAATGTCTTGTCATAAACGTTATGTTTCTCGTCAACTTGAAATCGAGGCTCGTGCCATTGTACGCCACGCGCCCTGAAGACTGGCATGGCTGTCGGTGATGGGACGCTAACTTACCAGCTGCTCCTCACGACTAACCCTGCCAAACGTTAGTGCTTACCATCGGCTGCGTGTCTATAGTCAACTAACTCACGCTAGAGGCGCCTCGACGTCGCTCGGGCAACCTGTCGACGCTGTCAAAAAGAGTAAGGTACAGTGGCTGATCCGTTGTGCTTAAAAGTTCAGAATAAAACCAGTACAGTTTAGGGAATGAACGTGAATCAGTGGCATATAACGTATATAACTACAGAAGGCCACAGGATTTACAGAACTTGTGTGGCAGTTTATTCGTTTGGATACACACACACTGGAACATAGTAGTGGATTTGTAGACTGGATTGTTAAGTTTGTTAAAATCTGATACTTTATCATCTATTTACTAGTTTTACTGTGAGAGTAATATGAATATTTTAAGTTCGGTAGTGTTAAGATAAAGCATATATTGTGTAGTAATTTAGTTAATTCCTGTGAATAACCTAGCCTGAACAGGAAGGGCTGGCCAATATCTTTGAATTATAGAAAATAGAAAGAATATCACACACACTCTCTCTCTTTAAGTTTAATAACAGAAACGATTGTTGAAATAGTCCCAATTGTGGGGCCACTACAGGGAGGAATGGGGGACATCTTACCCCCGAAGAGGCAGGCAGTGGTAGACCGCTTACGTCGTCGAATTGAACTCTACAGGCGCAAACAGAATGGGTCCTTAATACGTTATGAACAAACTTCGAATGGTTGGAATCATCAACAACGCCAAGACACGATTTTTTTAAAACAACGATACTTAGAAACTAAAGCTAAGAAAGCCAAAAAAAATGACAATAAAAGTACGAAAGATGGTTTGGGCACAAATTCAGAGAATGCAAGAAATGTACTTTCGGTAAGTAATGTCATTACTAATAAGTTATCATTTTAAGCAGGATCTAGCACAACACGATTTAACTTAAAAGTCACAATTAATTTTTTTACCACATATGTAATGTTCAATGTTAAAAACTCAATTTTATACTTAAACATTTCAGTAACTAAAGCTCAGTTGAACATTGTTGATAACTAAATGCTCTCTAAGTTTTAACATTTATTATAAAACTGAATTCATATGCATACTGAACTTATCTTTATTTACAAGCTATTGTATATAGTTCCATGTTCTGATTTGAATAGTATTTTATAAATTCTAGTTTTTGCAAATACAACTGCAAATTTGGTGAATTATTATTTTGATCCCTGTTTTTTCTTTAAAACAATAAAAACATTTTTTTAGATAGATCATTATCAGTGAACGAAATAATTTGAAAAGTTTTATACGATTAATTTTGAAATGATGAAATTTTATACTTGAGTTGCAAAATCGTTGTATTTATCCAAAGCGATTTAAAAAGAAATAATTGCTCCCAGCGTTTCTTCTTATACCATTCTATTTATGGAGTTTAAAAATACCACAGAATTATTTGTAAATAATTTTACTGTATAGAAAATACCTTTATTTAATGTTATGCCACAATTTATTAGAATAACTCGTATTTTTGAGACTTAGACCCAAGTATATAACTGTCTGTAGAAAAAGAAGGACGAGATAACTCCTTGTTTGATGATAATTTTTCCATCAATAGATAAATTAGCTAAGGCTTGAGAAAGGCACTTATATTTTAGTTAAGCACGTGTAACATCTAAAATATGTATTAATTTTGCACATCAGTCTTCACAATTTTGTACTTGATGTTTCTCATTACACCTGTCCAAAAGTTGAAACAAAGATTAAAATACCGAAATTTAAAGGGCAGTTTAAAGATAGCTGGTGAAGCATTAAAAAGGAAAACACCTAGCATTTATGATAAAAATTAGGTAAACTGAAAATGTTTAGTTTAATAATATGTCAAACGAAGTAATTTCACCGATATGAATGAATCCTTCTACTTATTCTGTAAAATTTTGCCTCGCATGACTTGGTAGTTAAGGCACTCGTCTCGCAATCTGCGGGTCGCTGTTTGTATTCCATACTGAACATGATAACCCTTTCAGCTGTGGGTTGGTAAAAGTAAAGTTGGCGGTGGATGGTATTGACTAGCTGCCTTCTTTGTGTAGTTTATCACTTAAAAATTATTAATGGCTTGCACATATATCTCCCTACTAGTTTTGTGTGAAATTCACCAAATAAACAATTTTTCTGCAAAGTTAAGATTTGTTAAAACAAATTCCCCGAAAAATTCTGCACCCTATCTTGTTAACTAAAATAACAAAATAATAGACGGAACATTAGAGAATATTTGTTTTACCATTAAATTTTTTTAGCTTTTTGTGATTTCCTTTTTGTATAAGTACTTTCAGGTAAGTGGGAATTGAATAAATCAGTATTTCTGGTGATACTTGACCCTTAACCTTCAACAAGCCTCTCTATAATTTCCCATAGTTGTCCAGCATCACTGACAGTTTGTTGCTGCTCCTTCCTGAAGTCATCCAGTGTTTTTGGTATAGTTACTTCATAGCTTATATATTGATTAAAGCATTACCGATTGCTGTCAAAAATTTTTGTTCTTTTATATTCATTGTTTATCGTGATAGAAAACATTATTAATACCTTTAACAGAAGAGCACAGGGGGAAATCTGAAATTACTGTACGTTTCATCACAACGACTTGACATATATTGGACGTCAAGAGATTCTCAAGTATCAACCGGAATATGCTAAACATTTTTGTATCGGTTTTTGTTTTGGAAAAATATAGTCATATGTATCTGCTTTCAACACAATTGTTTGAGGATTAAGCAAACTCTCAGACTTGATGATTCATTGGAGAAATACGGCTCATTTAATTGGAATAACTTGCTTACGAACTCGTTTTAAATTTAAACTGGTCAATTTTCTGATATTTTTATTCTTACGGATTGAAAACATAATCTGTCTCAAAACGGCTTTGTAACTTCACGGGTCGAATATTTCACGAGTCTCACAGTAATTAAACCACTAGTACTTTTATTTTCTAACTCTTGTTAATGCAATGCCTTTTACAGCATTGCTAGCTTCAACTGGGATAGCAGTATTTGTATTTTCCCCAAAAAACAAAAATCCTGATTTAATCATGTTGATATGATTCAAAACATAAGTCAAGAATGAGATCTATTAGGAAATCATGAAATGCATAATTACGAAGAATAAACAGCAAATATTTATATGGTAAACCAAAATGATACATTACTACACAACAAATCTTTTCCCAGTTTTCAAGGGTTTAGTCTTTATTTTTTCTCTCAGAATAATATTTGTTCACGTTATTTTCTTATGCAACACAAATGGAGACATAATTTTCCCACTAAGCCTATTTCACTTTTTGCTTTTTTTCCCTCTGTATTACAGTTTTGGGGATTGAAGCTCCTTTTTGAAATGTTGTATGATGTTAGCTGAGTTGTTTTTGTCACGGGCAACATTGTAATTTTATAAATATACTAAATATCCTTAAAGTGCTGTCTGTAGTACACATCACACGATAAAACCATGAGACTTTAGATTAAAATACTAATTTTTCTCAATGTTTTGCTTTTTCTGTATTTTGACTTGAAGTAACACACCCATTATCTGTTTAAAAAAGGGTACAGTTATCAGAGAGCTAAGTAGCGTCAATACAAGAAATACATGTACAAAAAGGACTCGAGCATCTTTTCTCGGCCAATCGTTCCACTCCGAACACATTTTCAGAGAGTAGGGTAGAACAATCGAGTACTGTAATTCTTTCTAGAAAATACTCAAAGAAGCCACCAGTGAACTACACACTTTGTGGTTTTAGAAAGTATCCTTCTATGATCAGAATTTACAAACGTTACATTTATAGAGTGTTGAAGGGAGGACAGAAACTTGTTCAAAATATACTCCTCAATATCAAATACTTTAGTAATGTCATCAAAATCGAACTTTTCATTACACTGATATCCGAAAAGTAGCCAAAGTTACTGAAAGATTTAGATCCAGGAAATGTTATGTAAATAAGATATGAAGCAGGACAGCAAAGGAAAAACGAATAAACCTAAGTTAACATTCTTTACAGCGTTATGTAGTTCGTCGTACCTTCTGACCGACTTAAAGCTTTCCGCTGTGACAGTCACTGCTGGGGTAAAAAGAAAACTTTTGGAATACGTGTGAACAAGACAGAAACTGCATCATCAGTGTGTGCAAAATATCAACGGAAGCTAAAAGGTTTCACTGGAAGAAATGCACATTAACTTTTAATTAAGAAGTTTCTTGTTTGTTTGTAATTAAGCACAAAGCTACACAATGGGCTATCCGTGCTCTGCCCACCACGGGTATCGTAACACGGTTTCTAGCATTCTAAGCCCGCAGACATACCGCTGTGCCACTGGGGTGCATAATAAAAAGAAAAAAGCAGTTAAATTATACTGAAAGTTTCAAATTATACTGAAAGTTTTAAGCTAAAAGAAGAAAAAAAAAACAGTGTAGAGAAGAGATAAGCATCAGCAAACTACACAGATATTTACTTAACAAAGTGTATTTTAGTTTGAATACATTTATAATGAACTATATCTGACTTTATGTATTGAAATAAAGAATGATTGAAATATCCAGCCTTTATAAATACATTTTACAGTGCTGTTACATTAGTAAGTGCATGTTTAAGTTTAATATATATATGTGTGTGTGTGTGTGTGTGTATAACTATATATATATATATAAACTAGTACTTCATTGTAAATGTTTAAGGTATTGTGTTGTTTTTCTCTGTGCTTTGCATTTGTTACGTTTTGTAAAGAGAATGAGTGTTTCCTTCCTAAGAAACTACATGGACAAAGACTTTATGATTCTCATATCCTGTCACCGTTTCAACACCCACTGTTTTGCTCCAGGAAAATATTATCGGCCTGATAATGATTTCACCATTCGTTTTCTTTTCGTTACTTGTTAGTGTGCTTTTGTAGTGCAGGGCTGCATAAAATCTAATGTTTGAACAACGTAGATTCTGTAAAATAGCTTTAGATTTTCCAGTTAGTTTTACCTTGTTGTATGATGATAAAAGAGACGATATGATTACATTAGACAAAAGTTTTTGTTTGGTAAATTAGTGCAGGTTATGAGAATGTTATCATGTAAAACATGCCTTTTCAACAATGTGTACCAGGCAACTGAACTTTTCTTCAACCTGCCATAACATGTCGTAAGGCTGCCTGTACATTACAAGTAAGAATGATGCGCTAAACTTGGCCTCAACCTTTACTGAGCTTTTCACGTTGATGGATTTTATAATCCACTTGACTTGCTCGAAGTTCAGATTCAATAAATAAAGCTTATGTATACGTATGTGATGTCCAGCTGTGTAACGAGGAATTCGATATATTATCTATGTCAGCATATTGTAAAATACTAGCATTGCAATCTAAACTGTTTCAACAGATTTCTTTATGGCACTCTTCTTCTTCTTCTAATATTCTAATGTTTAATCCAGTTACTTGTGATATTTCATGTCACTTAACGAGCCCTCTTTCGTTTTTTAAATAATGTATTTTACGACAGAGTGATATAAGCTGCTTTAAGGGCTCTTGCAGCTACAATTAAAATTTAAAGATTCAATAGCTTACATATAATAGTGTTGGAATTAATATATGCATATTTGGGATACATTTTTTGTGATTGATTATCGTAATTTCAAGAGCCACGAGAAATGTTTCAAAACTTTTCCTTCACTGTTTTAACCTTAAATATATTACTTACGGGACATTAAAACATCAATTACGAATATTCATGACTGAAGTAGTAAAGTTGTAGTCTTGTGTTTGTCATGTAGAAATTTGGGCAAAGCCGTATGAAAAACTATTCAACAATATTAATTTGAATACTACTATATACAAAATAGTCTAATTCGTATTACATAAGGCTAAGAATATAAGCTATATCGTCTTCCGGTAGGACAGTGGTAAAACTACGGATTCACAATGCTAAAATCCGGGGTTCAGTTCTCCGCGGTGGATATAGCAGATAGCTCAACGTGATGTTCCTTTTAAATAACAAACAAAAAGTTATATCACTCACGAACATTAAACTAATTTTCAGAGATGTAAAATATGTACTTTTAACAAAAAATTAATTCAATTTACAATGTGTTATTTGCAAATAGCAGATAGCTCAACGTGATGTTCCTTTTAAATAACAAACAAAAAGTTATATCACTCACGAACATTAAACTAATTTTCAGAGATGTAAAATATGTACTTTTAACAAAAAATTAATTCAATTTACAATGTGTTATTTGCAAACTGTAAACGAATTTTAAGTAAAGTTTTGCGGTTTCTGAATTGCTTTTCATCATATCATGGCTACCGTAACTCGTGAAAATGGATGATTTTAATAAACTTTGTAAAAGAAAGAAAGAAAAAAAAATATAGGATGAACATCATAACATTTCAGAGACAAAATGCTACCAGATTATTCACAAATCAACGTGTAGATATACGCTTTGATGATATGCGCCATTGGTATTTGGTCTATGTTTTTGCAACCTGTGCATGAGTCCCCCAGTGGCACAGCGGTATGTCTGCGGACTTACAACGCTAGAATCTGGGTTTCGATACCCATGGTGGGCAGAGCACGGATAGCCCATTGTGTTGCTTTGTGCTTAATTACAAACAAACTTGTGCATGAAATTTTATTTCGTCACTTTTCAAATATTTTATGTTGGTAACAACAATGGTAATGCTTAATAACTACTTATTTCAGAATTTTGATAACAAGTCTGTATAGTTCCCTTAGAGCTTAATAATCATCATGAAATAATCAATGAAACTGTATCCAAGTTACCTTTTTTTTTCAGTACACTAGTTATTCAGTAATCGAGAGTTTATATACTCAAGCTCTATCATCGGATGTTCTAAAGTCGACTACAGGATTTTATTTATGTATGACAACGTAAGTGTTATCGAACAATCAGATCCCTTGTATTGCAATATGTGGTGGTAAACGAACGAACATAGCAGAGGGCGGTGATGATTAAGGTTTGAACGCGATTTTATGGATTTGCTCTTGAAATTCGAAATTGATGAAACATGTTTAGGTCAACATCTTGTTGGTGAGTGAAATGCGTAATTATTATGTTTTTTACATGTTTGTTTAGTAAAGTGTTTTTGGAATACATTTTACTTGTAGTCTTGTATTCCTTCATACCGTTGAAAATTATTCTAAAATCGTATTTGTCATCCGTTTTAGCAGTTAACGTGGAGTTGGACCGGACGCGTCCTAATAGTTAGCGTTCCGGATTATGGATTTTCGGTTCCAACATTCGCGTTCCGTTGCCACAAAAAAAAATATATATATATAGGAAAATCACTCCCCGCACTTTGGCGCCGTGGGTACATTATAAGAGTGACAGTCAAACCCCACTAGTCAAGAATAACCCAAGGGTTGGCGGTGTGTGTGCTGTTGTCTAGCTGCCTTCCCTCTAGTCATTCAGTTCAATATTAGGAACGGCTATTGAAAATAGTCTTTGAGTAAGGAGCTTTGGGAGAATATCCATTAACAAACAAATTCACTTAAAAGCTCTCCAGTGGTATCAGATTGTTAGATTCGATTACGTTTGGCACACGTTTCAAATTAATTTTAATACTTTTTAACAATGATACATGTACTACATTTATGATAGTTTTGATTTCTTTAGTTTTGCCTAATCAGTCCATATTATAAACACATACCTTTGTATAAAAACATTATTCTTAGCATGGTTCAATTAATATTTGGCACAATTATTACACCTTTCATGAGAATACCATTGTTGTTAGTGATTGGTCCACTTCTTTTTGTTTAATGACTAGATGTAGACATACATCTACGCGTGACGATTGGTCCATAGCTTCTTGGTATGTACCTTTCAAGGAGATGTTGATGCCTGTGAGTGCGATTGGTTCACAGTTTTTTGGTAAATGTGTTCATCATTATAGATATGGATACTTACGCTTCGTAAATAATTCAAAGTGGTTTTTTTTCAACATTTGTTACAAGAATACCACAAACAGTTGTACCTTGATGATTGAACCTGAAGTACAAAAAGGATGTTACAGATGTATTATCTGCTTAGCTTGAAGTTCATTCGTTTTTCTTTTAATGTGAAAGTTCTCTTTGTCGTAGGAATTCTAAGCCGTCACTTTTCGCACCAAGAAACATTGTCAAAGTTTTTGTAAAGACATCCTGCCTAGTTTCAGAATTCTCCTCGTGGCTATTTCTTCAGTTTAAGGCGAAAAAATTTAGTAGTCTCATTAGTTGCTTCATTTGGCTGGACTTTTGTTTCAAGAAACTTGTCAGGATTTCCTACGAAAGTATAAGAATATCTGCCAGTGCCGTTATAGCGAAGTAAAACAGATTGTTTCGTATGAGAATTGGTTTGCCGTTCGTAAGTTAGAGGTGGTAGACTAGAGGGAAGACAGCTAGTCAACACAGAACACCGCCATCTTTTGGGCTACTCTAATCGAATAGTAGTGGGATTTACCATCATATTATAATGCCCCATGGCGAAAGAATTATTAGTGTCACTATGCTGTAGTAGCTACTGCAGTCTTTTGGAAACAGGATCATAGGCGACATCTATAGCGGAAGAAACAGTTTGACATGGAAGACCTCCTACTGATGTTTGGACTTCCATTTTGGTAGTCGAATTGTCTCTTTTTTTCTGTGTGGAACTCTAATCTTGTTAGCTTTGAATTTGGGCGATAGTTCCAGTTATTATGTTAATTCTTTGTAGTAGTGTTTGTATCCTTGTATCTGTTTTTTTTTCTAGATATATTCTAGATATTTCTGGGTAGTGTTGAGAAGTTGAACAATCTGAAGGATATTTGATACATTGGTTACACCATTTTGCTTGCTATACTGATGCGAAATATACGTTTAAACTAGACATCAAGGGAAACTAGAAACTTCCAATCCATGATCTCCATCTGCGAGAATTGTCTTTCATTGTCTTCTCGTTTGCTACTGCTGTTAGTTTTATGAATATGTCCATTTTGCTATCCCGAAATTTTTATAAAGGCTATTTTTGGTTTCCCTTCGAGTAAAACAGTAGCTCAGTTGTAGAACCTTGCAATATCCTTTAAATATCAATCTATTCATGGATGCAGAAAAAGAAAAAAAAAAACAGTTAAACTGTAAAATTTTGAACAATAACGACATGTCTGCTATAAATTTTACTGCATCAATGACAACGAAGCTTATACTATAACAATGACACCTACAAAGCAAACAATGCCCTTGAGTTCATATTTAAGATATATTTTTCTTTTTTTACACCAGAATACTTTGTTTCGTGTTTACCAACTGATAGACTGAAATATTCTAATTTTGAGAGTAATATTAAAGTTCCTTACCTTCCGCAAGCCCAACAAATCACTTTACAACCTCCATGTTGTAATACACAAATTATCATCTCAATATAATCTTGAACACTGAACTATCACGATATGGATTGCAAGTGTCACCTTTTTGCATTATTACATACCTAGCTCTTACATATCTCTAATTCATCCACCAAACTATTTCAAGACTTTAAACAAAATTGTAGTATTTCTGCTAATAACGTTCTGCCAAAAGGAAATGGAGGAGGGAGTAGAGTTAACTTGACGTTACGTCCCTCCCTTAATTTGGATGCGTGAATTAAAAGGATAACACATATTTTGCTGGGAAAAAATCACCAGATTCTTACAATTGGCGCTTACAAGAAAAAAAAGAAAGAAATGGCAATGTAAAATATTTTTATTACTATTGGCACAAAATCGATTAAGTAGAGTATTCATTATATGTTCGATCATAATATTTTTACTACAAATAGCTACATACACACATAAATATCTGTCACATTGCACCATTCGAAACACAAAATTTCAGTAGAAGGCGTAATAGGTTCTATATCACTAATAAGTAATTTATCCAAATGATAAGGTACAAAATAGTTTCTTGTACTATTCGATCACCAACAATAGTAATTGGGCTTTGGAACCGATAGTCAATGAATCTTCACTGGTATTAGAGAGGAGGGTGGTTCGCTTGTGTTCTGATGATTACAGATATTTTTTCCCAGACTTATCTTCTCTGTCTGAAAACTGAAATGATCGTTTGAATATGATAATTGTCATTTTGAATGGATACAGTTGTGGTTACCAATAGACCAGCTGTTTTATTTTTATTGTACTTTTGTATTGAGTCACCCTGTTGGCTGTTCACCATGTTTTACCCTCTGAAGACTTTGTACTGAGGTACCAACACACTGTGTCTCTTTGAATAAGTGCACATTAATTAATCCAGACAAGATCCACTGCCCTGTATCGTATTTTAAGTGCAACAACACCCATCGGCAACTTTTGGGCTAATCTTGTCTGACCGAATAGTGGGATTTGACCATTACTCTTATAACACACCCACGGCCCAAAGTGCGGAGCGCTTTTTCCTTTCGATAACGGGATGCGAACAATGGAGCCACAGATCCATTCTCTCAAATGCTAACCACTGGACCAAACCATATGCTAATGAATTTGATATATCACTAACAAATGAAAAAGAGGAAACCGATATTCAAGTTAAATAAATATTGGATTTACTTCCATCCATTCTTAATAAATTTTACCAACAAATAGTTGAATTTTTTCATTTTTTACTTTCTAATATGTTTTACTAATCAATATTGAGAAGATACATTTAAATACAGTTCAGTTGATATGGTAAGGTTTTATTTCCAGTTAATGATGCCATACCCAAATCAGTTTCTTGCGCTATATCTTCCTACTAGGTATTTTTGTGTCAGTACAATCGTATTTAGGTAATGAGAATGACTGAAAATACAAACGTAATAGCTAATACCTTGTCGCTCCCTACAACGCTAGAATCTGGGTTTCGATACCCGTAGTGGGCAGAGTACAGAAAGCCCATTGTGTAGCTTTGCGCTTAATTACAAACAAACAATAATATCTTGTCCTAAGTACCCATTATTGTTTTAAAACATGACTAGCATTTAAATGAAATTTTCAAATGTATAAAACATATATGTATAACATATCCATCGCCATTCAAGTTGCTGCTCCCTATACAAAATCCTGGTTATGTTTTAGATACAATTCTGCATGTTCATACTTTTGAGATACATGTCGATGACCAGTGTTTGTTTTAGCGCAAAATTACACATTGAGCTATTTGCGCTTTGTCTACCACAGGGAATTGAAACTTAAGAGTTTGTCGTAGTAGGTCCTAAACTATCTGCTGATACACCGGGGGACATCACCAATGAGAAATGAGACATTATTTTATGTTTGCAAAGATTTGAGAACACCAGGGACTGATCAAAATATATATTTGAAAGACCTTAAAATTTCCATTTGAAATCTAAAGCACTTTTGCAAGTACCATAATATGCCCCCCCCCCTCGGTGGCTGAGCGCCAGATCTGAGAGATTATATCATACAGTTTCGATACTCGATAGCCAGTTGTGTACCCAAGAAGAAACAGACAAGCAGATCTTTAAAGTCATAAAGCCATTGCTTTGCGTATTTTTTTTTTTTTTTTGAGATAGGGTATTGCAGTGGGCAATACCCTAACTACAGAACATGTTTGTAAAGCAAAATATTTCTGATAGCTGTATAACTGCCCGGCATGGCCAGGTGGATAAGGCGCTCGACTCACAATCTGAGGGTCGCGGGTTCGAATCCGCATCCCACCAAACATGCTCGCCCTTTCAGCCGTGGGGGCGTTATAATGTGACGGTCAATCCCACTATTCGTTGGTAAAAGAGTAGCCCAAGAGTTGGCGGTAGGTGGTGATGACTAGCTGCCTTCCCTTTAGTCCTACACTGCTAAATTAGGGACGGCTAGCGCAGATAGCCCTCGTATAGCTTTGCGCGAAATTCCAAAAACAAAAACAACAAATATAATATTATAAATTATTGGCCAGTAGCTAGGACAGGAAGGAAATGGAATATTTTATTGAAATTATCTATTGTTAAAGGGGGCGCACTTTAGAGCGTGAGGGCGCAAAACTGTGAAAAAAAAGAGAACACCCCCCCCCCCAGAAATCCGCTAGTGGTACTGTTTATGCTTTATATAGCATTTTTTTTCGATAGTTCACATATATTTATATGAGTGCGAATTGTCTTCTTTTTTTTCAAGTTAAAAATTCTGTACTTTTTACTACGTAGGTGTCGTTACATGATAATCACTAGCAGTTTTCTGTGAGAAGATACCACATC
>NW_013665750.1:103422-106665 GCF_000517525.1 Limulus polyphemus
TAATTCAATTCCACTTTTTTCTTCAAAACTTCCAGAGTCCAAAAAATACATATTCGTTCGCCAATTTCTCAGTAAGTTTGGTAACATCAAGCGAATTTGTAACAGGAATAATATGTAAGTAGAAATGTTTTGCTTCCACTGTGAAACTTACATATGTGAAGTTTTATTTGTGAATAAAACTCTTTTTGCAATGCAGTTCTACTTACACATTACTGGAAATAATAATGATAATAAACCATTTAAAAATAGATTAATTTCGGAAATACTTTTCTGTTATAAATCTACCTCATTGAAGCTTGTGGATTTCTTTGATAAAAAGTTTTTTCTATACATTGAACTAGTGTTTTGGAAACACTTTTCATGATTGGAATACCAACATAGTACTCAAATCATATTACACATTAATGATTAGATACATTTTATTTCTCATAAAAGGTAAGTGATAAGTTTTCATCAGCCACGTGTACAAATACATTTTCATCTACTCCCTGTCACGTGATTTTTTTAATTTTTTTTTACGCGTGTATGTGTTGTTAGTGTTCTTACTAGAATGTTGTCGTTGAGCAGCCTTGTGCACACGTCCCTTTACTTTCTTTTTTGTATCATCGAAACATTGTTCATGACGATGCTTACAAACGCAGAAGCCACGTGTCATACGTTCACAAGCTCACATTTGCCCAGGGTATCTTTTCTTCTAGGACAAATTGGTTGATGATCTATTGTGATGATAGCAAATGTGTTAGCTGTGCGTGGATCGTATTTTTGTGAATTGATGACACTGATCTTAGCGTGGGCAGTCCAAAATCCATAAACATCTTGCTTGCCCATTTGTGTTTAAATGCTGTACATATTTCTTGTGTGAGTAAAATTAAATATAATAGCCCTATAGTAATAATAGAAAAACTATACGATTAATCTAAAAAAGGATACAGACATCAAATTTATTGACCTTTTTAACTTTCTGATATATTATATACACTTTAAAACAAATTCATACATATAAAAATTTTAATGATATAGAAAGGCAAGTTGTGTGCAAACCTAAAACAATAAATACCCAAATCAAATTAATTTAAATAGCATCTTCAGATGTTAACAACTTATTATGAATAAATGAGACAAAAAAGTATCAGCGGTAAGTTTGCGGGCTTATAACGCTAAAGAAATCGGGTTTCGATACCCGCAGTTGACAGAGAGCCCGTAGTAACATGATTAATTACAAGTGCACATACCGAGTAATATGCCGGTATTTCATACTGTGTATGTAATATGCATATATTTCACATTGTGTATGTGCACTTAGGGTTTGAGACTACATTTATCTTGATACGTCGTGTAATATATCATTCGCTAAGGTTGTAGGCAGGGGTGAAATTCTCACCAAAGAAGTACCGGTACTGATATGAGTATACATATGCGTAATTTATAATGTAGTTTACTAAAATAATGATAATAGAAAATACCTACAATCACCGTTTTGATGGCTTTAGAGAAACAAAAATATATTAAATAGATAAGTAAATTAAGAATTTCTTACTTCTAAAGTTGCACCAGATGTCGTTTTTTAAACTTCCAATTCCATTGAATTTCAAAAAATAAGATGTTATACGTGTTAATATCAGGGAGCGGTTCCGATAACGGCGTAACAGTCAATAAAAAACACTTCAATTGGATATATTTATCGTTATTGACGAATCGTACAACCAGATGAGATTATTCGATTGGTTTAATAATGATTATCATCGAAGTTCCTAAATAGCTCCTCCTCTTGATCTTGTTGCTAACAAGAACTAATATCGTTAGGTCGTTAATTGGTTAATTTGAATAATATATAATTATTGTATATATTCTACGAGTATATTCTGATAGTATGATGGAAGACATGTAGGTTGGACGAAAAGCAATGAGTATCGGCATTAAAATATGTCCCGTTACTAAGTGAGTACCTGTGAGTACTTTCAGAAAATACCCCCCTTGGTTGTAGGTGTCGAAACGTTGTTTCGACGTAATGCGATTGAAAAGAATTGACTCGATCTTATTTCCGGCGATTTCTAACATAATGCTGCCTAAAGGAAAATACAGAGTATTTCTTATGTAATTGTGCTTCCTGTTAAGTTACATAAAGTCTGATTTTTGAGTATTTATATTGAGTTCTTTAAAGTTGACCTACGCTACATTTCAGCTTGTACTTATAACCAATGAAAGTTTCTTTTTTCCTTCTTGTCCTACGTTGAAAAGTGGTTTTTTGACAGTTGCAATCCATGAATTGGTTTCGATTGATGATGTATGTTTCCGTATTGTTCTGTTGATAAAAGAAGGGTACGTTGACCTTCAGTGATGTTTAATAGTTGTAGAGGCATAAAAGTTATGCTAGCCCAATTTTAGGTGCTTGGCTTTTGCCGCTCATAAAGTTGTTTACTCTTGGTGTTGGGTGTAACTCCTGCAGCTCATAAAATCTGGCCTGATGTAAGATAATCGTTGACATTGTATAGCCAGTCAAGTACGTTAGCCTACTCATTCATATCATATATTTTCTGGTGTGTTGAAAATGGGACACGAAACTGCCCATGCGCAATTAACTTCAATGTGAAAGACTTAATAATTATATGTTTTATAAAATATTTTCAATTACAATCCGCGTATGATAACCTTATTTCTCGTGCACATGTATCTCGTTTCCCAGTGATTTTAACCTTTCTTTGATAAAGATATCAAACGGACGTGTGTGGCTGACATGGTTTATGTATATCTCTAATATATCTATGATATGTGGACAAAATGCCGTAATAATTGAATTAACCATTATAGGCTTTGAACCAAAATGTACCAATAACTAAAACAATTCATCTAATGCAAAATAAAATCTTTAGGCATATAATATGTCCATGTTGGTAATCAAAGGGATAATAAGTATGTGATCTAATAATGGCTGGAGACGGCTTGAATGGGTAATGAAGAAGAACTTTAATATAAGTTTAACATAACAGCAAATGTACAACGTTTCGACAAGGTTTTGTCATCATCATGATGTACATTGCACGTTGTACATTTGCTGTTATGTTAAACTTATATTAAAGTTTTTCTTCAATGCCAATTCAAGCCGTCTCCAGCCATTAAAAGTGAGTGTAAATAAACAAGAATTTTCAAAAATGGTAGAGGTGGGCAAAGCCACTATGGTGTATTTGCCAAATATAAATAAAAACAGAAGGAGTATGAGGTTCTTATTTTATACGTTAGATTCAA
>NW_013665750.1:106675-117179 GCF_000517525.1 Limulus polyphemus
TTGAATCTAACGTATAAAATAAGAACCTCATACTCCTTCTGTTTTTATTTATATTTGGCAAATACACCATAGTGGCTTTGCCCACCTCTACCATTTTTGAAAATTCTTGTTTATTTACACTCACTTTTAATGGCTGGAGACGGCTTGAATTGGCATTGAAGAAAAACTTTAATATAAGTTTAACGTAACAGCAAATGTACAACGTGCAATGTACATCATCATCATAACAAAACCTTGTCGAAATGTTGTACATTTGCTGTTATGTTAAACTTATATTAAAGTTTTTCTTCATTACCCATTCAAGCCGTCTCCAGCCATTATTAGTCTCAAAGTGGGTTCCTCGTCATCGTAAAAGTATGTGATCTGCATGCACGTTCAATATTTTGCAATATCCAAAGCTTAATTATGATTAATACAAGTTGTGAATGAGACTGCATTTTATAATACTTTGTTTTCTGACTTCTTGTAATGCATTTTGCACTTACTGTTGACTTATCTAAATTATAGAATATATATGTGTGTGTGGAAAACTGTTTTCCTTGACATATTTTTTTTTCTTCTAACGGACAATCGTAGTAGCGAGCTGGTAGACTAACATTAAAGGAACTTGTTTCAATAAAAATCACATGGTGGCAAAGGCCGGAAGTTGTGTTTGCTTGTTTGTAGTTAACCTCAAAGCTACACATAACTCTTTTTGTAAAAACAGCAAAAGATAATAAGTTATTCAACGCCTTAATCAATAAACAGTAAAGTCATGTAACAATTATGGAAATGAAGATCTTGACTTGTTCATTGACTTCGGCTCTGAAATTGTTCGCAAAAATTTACAACTACAAAGTGTCATTCACTTACTTTTGGGGGGAGGGGTCAGACTTATAAAATAATGGTTAAAGTATTAATGTTTTTTGGCCCCCTCACCCGACCGAAAAAGTGCGGGGAAATATAGCGATGAGGTTTTCCGTCTGTAGGTTTCTGTTCCATTCGCGATAACCGCAGTTCTAAACAAGCAGGTTTTAATGAAACTTCACAGGTCATTTCCATATCATTTTTGATTTTGGGGTTCAAAGCTCAAAGTTCAAAGTCATAATTACAATATATATATATATATGTGTGTGTGTAAATTTGTTTTCTGTGCAAACGAAAACAGACACAAAGTACATTACAGAAACACCATGTATATCAACACACAGAAATAAAAACTAAAGCTTGTGGTCAGATATTATACTGATGACTTGTTTTATATTTTGAGATATTCATTAAGTAACGCATTTTTGTTCATGGTATTTTATTATTTCTGACAGAAAATTAAAATATCTGTAAAAATACTGGAATACTCTAAATTTAAACTAACACATGTTGACGTTTATTTATATAGATTACACTAACAAGTAAGCACAGTCCATTTAAAGATAAGGTAGGGCAGTCATCTTGAAAAAAAGACCCCATTGGCCGCTCATACATGTCACAACTTATCCCTTCTCATACTTAAAAAAAATATACATATAACACAAGAGTTGCTCTCACTATCGTTGTGTGTAATATATATATATATGTGTGTGTGTGTGTCTGTGCGCGCATATGTGTAAAGCTTTTGTATATCGTGATTTTTGGCGTTTCACCAATGTCTGAAGTACGTCACGAATAAATATGTATGTTTAACTTTATTTTACTGTTGTGCTAATTACCATAAAGTAAAGTTTATTTCGACTTAGAGAAAAATTGAAAACAATCTAATGTATTTAACACGATAACACTAATCATATTGTTCTGTTGAACGTGAAAAGATTTGTCATTAGGTTTTCGATCATCTAAGTAGTTTGCCCGTTTGCGAAGAACAAAGTTTACTAGTATGAAGAATCCAGCGTTAAAAATAACTATTTAAATAACAAATATTTCCTTGCATTTCTTAGTTTAAACTTTTTATGAAATATTATTAGTAATCTCATGTGAAATCGTAAATGCTGAGACTGACCTTAGGCCTACTTTATATAGTTTTACAATATTATATGAAACACCTTTGATATATCGATCTACGTAATATTCAAAAATGATATTTAATGAACATAACACATAAATGTATATATTTATGTAGTGACAAATAATACTTAATAAACTGGAACAAAAAATTGTGTAACTTGTGGCATGTGTAAGGTAATCATGCAACAAGAGAATAAAATATGTATTATTTACAGTTCAAATTGAATGAAAAATAATGAATTATTCGTTAACCTTATTCATAATTTTTATGCGAAATAATAACTTAGGTCTCACAGAAACATAACTAGGCGATCTACACCCTGCAATATTTTCTTAAACATTCCACACAATTTGTAAATACAGATGTATTTAAGGTAGTCATGGGAGTATTTTACATATTTTTTTTTACTCATTACCTTTGCACGTAACAAAAACTGGACGACGATTGCAAAGTAATACGGCCTCTGGTGAGTGAGCGGTAAGTTTACGAACTTATAATGCCAAAATTCGGGGTTGAATTATCCACGATGAACGGAGCTCAGATAGTCTATGTGTGGCTTTGCCCTAAAACAAAATAATTTTATTTAAGAAATAATGCAACAATATTTGCTACATTGTTGGGGCAGTTTCTTAAAAGTACAGCATGACTATCAGTATTGTTTTTGCATTGAAATAAGGTGAGGAAACTGTAAGTTGTTTTTGTAGGTTCCCATATTCTGATATCTTTTCATCTGTTTTGAGAGTTTAAAGGCGAATAAACTATAAAATAATTATAAAATTTTATTTTTGGTCATGAACAGCAATTCAGTTTGTATTACTGAAGGGCATCTTGGCTGATAGACGACGATTTTTCTAGACCTTATGTGGATGAGGACTGCTCTATAGTCTTAAAGCCCATTAGTCCAAAAACCCATTGATTCCAAGGGCAATTGGTTCTAATTAGGATTCATTATATTAACATGTGGTGAAGTCTTTTCACTTTTTAAGTACAAGTAAATTTTTGCGTGTGAAAACCAAAAGAACTGCAAAGGAGGAAAAAAAAAGGCAAGTAACTATAACATAAGAATGTCATATGGTGTATCAAGTGAACACATTCAAGTAATATTTGTCCAAAAATTCTAATGTAACCATTGACAAAATATAGCCGCAGTCTCTACTGAGACGAAGACCAAACTAATTATTTTACTTAGTGGTGGGAGAGGTATTTTTACTTTAAAACAATGTCAAACCAGAGATAACACACAAGAGATACAATGAATGACATTCTTGCAATATCTTCAGACAATCGATAAATACCCGAAAGAAGGGTTACAGACATATTTTGTTAGTTCTATTGACAACTTGATATATATGATATTAACTCGTTCCTCGCTTTTCTGGACTCGCTACTGATCATTGCTACTTGTTTTTCCCAACTTTCTACTCACTACATAACAAAAGTAAACCTCTCACCCTTCATCCCCATGAAGAAACCGCTTCTTTTAGCACCAACTGGATTTGGGACTAATGGACTTTATGACCAATTGGTTTTAAGTCCCATGGGCGTGAAGTCTATAGACATCGCACCGTGTGGATTTGACACAACACGATTGCTAGCCAGTTGTTAGGGTTAAATTTGCTATTAATTAAGATGCTCAAGCTCGTAACAGAACTTGATATTTCAACAAATACTATGATACATTCGTTTTTGTTGTTGTTTTGCTTGAAGATCATTTAGTTTTGCAGTACGTTTACATGCGGATGAATTACGCAATATGATTTTTGAAGCAAATCTCGATAGCTGGGTATACATAAAACCGGAAGGAATTGTCCTTGATACCAGAAGCAACTACGCGATGAAAATTTTTTATGCCTTTTGTTCTTTCTTAATTTTTTTTCGTTATTAATCCATAACTTCCCACATTACTTCGTTTTAAAATAATCATACTGAACACATGTAAATATGTATCTCAAGTTTCCTCAAAGTTTCAATTTTACGCAAAAACTACCATACTGTTTTACGAATGATCATATTCGATGTTGTTTTGTATCTCCATGCCGGTTCAATAAAACCGTTCAGTGAAGTATCTGAAAAGTTTATGGGTAAAACAGGATTTATTACGGAAAGGTATGAAAAACGTTCAGAATAAGAGTGGTAATTAATGTAGAGAAGTGAGGCACAGACAAGAGATCAAAAATAAAAGAAGAGAAAATTAGCCATGGCAGGAATGAACAGATAGAAGAAAAAATAAGTTGAAATGTGCCGAATAAACTAAAGCTCTAGAAATCAGCTACGCGACAAACGTTTTCCCTTGTTGAAATACTAGTTAAAGAGCGATTTTTTTGAGTGACATTGCTAAACAATCTCCGGAAATCTACTAGAAAAAATAAAGGCATTAAAAAAAGTCTTACTACTTGTTGGTTTTGTCTTTTTGCTCGTGGAAATTATTATAGTTGCATATCTTAAAACTAAAAAAACAGTAATTGTATGGTTTGTTATTGTTCAATAATCAACCTGTCGTTAATATAGCTTTTCGAGGTCCAAATATGGTCTGGTGATTAGGGCACTCGGCTCGCAACTGAGGGTCGCGGTTTCGACTCGTCCCCCGAATATGCTCGCCCTTAAATCGTGGAGGTGTTATAATATTATGATAAAATACACTGTTCCTTGGTAAAGAGTAGCCCAAGAGTCGGTGGTGGATATTGTTGACCAGCTGCTTTCCCTCTAGTCTATCACTTCAAATTGGTCCGGCATGGCCAGGTGGTTAGGGCGCTCGACTCGCAATCTGAGGGTCGCGGGTTCGAATCCCCTTCCCATCAAGCATGCTCGCCCTTTCAGCTGTGGGGGCGTTATAATGTTACGGTCAATTCCACTATTCGTTGGTAAAAGAGTAGCCCAAAAGTTGGCGGTGGGTGGTGATGACTAGCTGCTAAATTAGGGACGACTAGCGCAGATTTTCCTCGTGTAGCTTTGCGCGAAATTCAAACCTAAACATTCAAATACGCGACATTCAAATACAAACAAGACAGCTTCTCGAAAAACTACGTTTTGTGACTTTTTAAAGCACGGGAGAATAAGGGAGAGGGGAAGGATCCTGTTTAAAAAACGGTATGGGTTTCCGGCTGATTGGACCTCCGAGTCTGAATAACGATTTTCGAAATAATTTAAATCTTTCTCTCTCTCTTTCTCTCCTCCGCCCCCAGTGGTATACGTCTGCGGATTTATGGTGCTATAAACCGTGTTTCGATACCCGTGGTGGGAAAGCACAGATAGCCCTTTTTGTAGCTTTGTGCTTTAATAACAAACAAGAACTCTCTCCTCCATTTTTTGGTTTGTTTATGAGAGTGTACAGGTGTCAATAGCCTGAAGGCCAGAATTTGTAACCTTGAGTAGGAGCGACCTCTATAACCGACATAGAGAGATTGTTTCCATAGCCCACAACTCTGTATGTGTGTGTAAATGGTGTAAGGCAGACGCGTTTTTATTGTTCAATTGTAAAATCCTCTTGCGGTTAAAACAAAAAAAAAAAAAGAAGAAAGAAAGAAAGAAAGACAAAAACAAACTTTTCTTTCTACTACTAATACTACTACTAATGCATTTTCCTGGTGTCTTGATTTTTATTGATGTTACAGTTAGACAAATAAAATAATTCCCGATATACAAGTACATATGGCTTAACAGCAAGTTTGAGAGGGCTTGTAACCCTAAAAATAAAGTCTCGATATTCATAGTGGGCATAGCTCGTTGTACAGATTTGTGCCTCACAACAAACGATCTTTTTTAGTTTTTTACTTATGTGTTATGTAGTTTTTTAAATTCTGAAGTTAGATAAAAGCAATAGTTTGCATCCTACAGGTGGTTGTTTAATTAATGGTTGATTTATATTTTTAGTCTTTGATATTGTTCTTTACGAATTGGTAGTGTCATTTTGGTAAAGCGACATTTATTACATCCTACTGTCTAATTTCTTTTATAAGTAAATGGTTTAGAATACTTTTCATGGTCAATTGTGAAGCAGATACATGTAATTATTTTAGTCTTAAATAATAATTACTTAATGTGAAATAGTTATTTACACATTACATAATTAATAATTGAAATGGTGGAACAAATAGTGAAATATGTAGGTTTCAAGTTTATGTAATAACAGTGTTTTGTATTTCAATATTTGTTTGAGAAAATCCATGTGCTTTATTAAGTAAGATCGTAAGGTTTGTAATTTCATGTAATATTTTGATGAACTCATAATCTTACTAGTCATGTGGATGAGACGTCAAAGAAAAATTCCATAATAGTAATATATTTAAGATATTAGAAAAATAACGTGAGGCCATAATATAGTTAGGTACTATTCTAACAATAACTTGAAAATCATACATATGAAACAACATTTTTGAAAATGAAGTAATTCATAAACAGTACAATTAATAGATGATTTTAATTAATAACTCATGCCAGAGGTATACTAGTTGTATATGATGTAAGTGGATTTGTGAGGACCAAGATATTCCATATACTGAGTAAAACAGGTCTGTTATCGAAAATGTCCGGGTTCATGTCAATTTTTACTGGCCTAAGTAGTTCACTATTGAGTTTTATATCTTAATGCATTATATTTCAACAATATATAAAATATTTAAAGTATTCATTCTTCAAGGTTGTACCGCACAAAACGTAAGTTGTATTATCCTGGATATCTACACATTCTAGTGGAGGGTAACAGTCTCTACGAAGAGCTGAATTGTTAGGTATATTTTTACTGAATTATGTTTTTGCTGAACTCTATTTTGATTGATTAATTTCTATTTGTTAAACTTTTCTCACAAAATTTTAATCTTTAAATAATATGATAACAGTAATATCAAAATGTTAATAGCAGAATTAACTCTTTTTTTCTAAACGAGATGTTACAACGCCACTTACGTATTGTGACGTCTCCATCTTCATGGCCCAGAGATGAAGTTGACTGACGTTGTGTGGGAGAATTGTCATAAGTATACACATAAGAACAGTATGGTAATACAATTATATAATCCTGCTGATTAGGTGGCTTCAAACATTAATAAAAAGGCTCAGAATTTTTTTGGTCAATTTTCCAATGTTTACATGAAAAAACTATAGGAAATAGGAGTGAATTAATAATAACTAATGAGTTATAATTAAAATGTGTACATTCAATTTAATAAAAATTATTTAAAGAACTTTTACGCTGTGTTAAAAAAAATGTTTTTTGTATGTGTGTTGTAACGAACAAATGCTCAAAACAAGATATATAGACCAGCATAACAACTCGTACATATTTGTACGATCATACACTTCCTTCTGTGTTACCACCTGGACATTTACTCAATAACTACTCCATGTCTGTAGACAATAATATTAATCAAGAAAAGTATGCAAACATTTTGGCCAAGATTATATTGTGATATACACGACATTTTCGGAATTAAGAAAAAAAGTTCTATTTCCCCCAGGGTGAATTTGGTTTAATTTTTTGTAAGTTACTACTATATTCAATGGAAGTTTTTGGCACTAAAATTTCCTGTGTTTTATAAAAGGGTGTGCTTTTGATACAATCTTTTTTGAAACAGATCAATGCTTTATTCACATAATTTCTTTGTACTTGGTGCAGTGTCATGCCTCGTCACGTGTCAAAAGTTATAGGGCGTCAAATTGTTCGACTGTCCAGAAATGGTGTGAAGCAAACGGACATTGTCAAAACAGTAGGGTACCCCCAGTGTACTGTATCCAGAATCCTGAAATGTCATCGGACTACAGGAAAAGTTATTCCAGGAATGTCTACTGGTAAACGCCGAAAAACTACTGCCCGAGATGACCGTATTGTGATCAGGTTAACACATCAAGGTCGAAATAAATCTTGCACCATCTTACAACATGAATGGCATGAACATATTCATTCCAGGGTGTACAAAAAAGAACCGTGAATAGGAAACTGACTAAACAAGGTTATTTTACAAGAATGGCTATCTACAAACCGATATTAACCAGGATTCACCACCGTCACCGTGTTACTTGAGCGAGACAACATGCCAACTTACAGTTAGGACACTGGCAACATGTCATCTTTTCAAAAGCGTCCTGTTTCCAACTTGTTAAAGCTGATTGTAGGATTCGTATTCGTTGTTTGCTTGGTGAGCAGATGAAGGAAGACTGTCTAACCCACAGGGAACACACAGGAGGTGGTGCATTACGTGTTTTGGCAGCTATTCATTATGTTGGCAAAACTATTCTTCATATCCTCCAGGGAAACGTCAACGGCGCTTCCTACAGGCAGCACATGGAGACGATATTTCTGTCATATGCTAGAGCAATGCAATGTTTGCAATAATATTGTGTTCCAGGATGACAATGCCACTGCCCACAGTGCGCATATTATACAGGACTATTTCGACCAGGAGGACGTTACAATATTGCCATGAGCAGCACATTCTCCAGATTGTAATTCCATTGAGAAGCGTTGGGCAGAACTAAGCCGGAAAGCTGCTAACCATGACCCTAAACCAGCTACTTTAGCTGAGTTGTAGAGCCTTCTAGTGACTAGGTGGAATGAAATCATGGTGGATTACATCAATAACCTCATCGACAGCATCCCACGTCGCCTTGCGGAGGTTATTAGAGTAGGAGGAGGACCAACTTAATACTAAATGTTTAATACGAACTGATTTAAGGTGACAGACGCTATTTAGAATTATTTGATATTATATTTTGTCATTATATACGTTTTGATAAGGGTTTGATGTTATAGGTGAAATGTTAAATTACACATCTTTCTACAGGTGTCTGTTTTCCACATCCATTTGTATACTGTGCAATGATATGAGTAGATAAAAGCCACTTTGTTCTTGCAGCCTCCCGGTGTGTTATATTGATCACTCCTCCTTGTGTTTTCCCAGCTCTCATGAGGCTCTACTCTATGACCATGTCTGTCCAAGTGCCATTCCAGATTTTTTTTTTGTCGTTTCTCCTCACCGAGAACATGCCTTGATCAAAACAATCCTTTAAACAAGTACACATTTCTTCAAAATCCTGAAGATAAAAACGCTGTATGCAGGAACATTCTCTGATACATAAGATGATAATTGTTCTCTCAAGTCGAGTACTGTGAATTGGTAACGAAATTGCGCTGATTTTGAGGTATGTTGTCACTACTATCAAGAAAATTCTACGATTAGTCATGGAAGCCTGCATACATTTGTTGTGATATTTAGCCTCAACAATTCGTAGGTCAGACGCTGAAAGCATTCTTGCGTGTAAATTGATAGACAGTGTATCTTTTCTTTCTTTATATATTTTCTTACGTTTGTTTATAAAATATTGTTCTTTTCTTAACTGACCATTTCTACACTGCTAATATAGAGATTGCTGGTCTGGATGACGATTTGTTTCATAAAATGAAAGTTAAGAGACACAATTAAAACGTTCAAGAATATCCCACTTCTCTGAAAATGTTATGGATACGATATCTTGAAAATAGACAAGTCTAGAAATAAAATATGGTGATATTGCACATAGGTCGAAATGCATGTTCTTTATCGTTCATGTTTGTTTTGTATTTCGCACAAAGCTACACGAGGGCTATCTGCGCTAGCCTTCTCTAATTTAGCAGTTTAAGACTAGAGGGAAGACACCTAGTCATCACCACCCACCGCCAACTCGTGGGCTACTTTTTTACCAACCCAACGAATAGTGGGACTGACTGTCACATTGTAACGCCCCCACGGCTGAAAGGGCGAGCATGTTTGGTGTGACGGGGATTCGAACCCGCGACCTGCTGACTGCGAGTCGAGCGCGCTAACCACCTGGCCATGCCGGGCCTTTGTGGTAGTAGACAATTTCTTTTGACTTATGAATTTTGTATTGTTCACTATTCGAATTTCGTGTCCTTTCGTGTTATCTGTCAACATATATATATATATGACCGTAAAATGTGAAATTTCTTTCTCGCTGTTTAAAACTACTTGCCTATTTAAGAAATGAGTGTGATGTTTGTAGTTTTGTGATAGCTAAACGCCGAGGTTTGTTAAACTGTAGCAATTTTTAGGAATTTAGAAATTAAGCAAATAAAGATAAAGATTCATCGCGACCATCAAGAGCTTTACGGAGAAAATTTGAAAAATGATTGAGATGAAGTTCAAGTTGTGACCACCAGATGTATTATCTACATGAGAAATTTGAAAATGATTGATCAACTTCTGATTGTGGCCGTAGTGCTGCACTAACTGAATTTGAAAGGAATAAATATTATTTTTACCATCGAGTTTATTGCGTGTTTTAATTCTGCATGGAGACGCATAATTTGCAAACTTCATTTGGAGAGCTAACATTGTCGAAAAGTTATAAACTGTCCAATGAAGATTGTGTTTCGCAATTCAGAGAAAAACGTTTAAGTTATCTTGTTCTTAACATCGCCAAAATGACTTTTCTGTATGTGTTTTAAACAGCTAAAGAAAATACGAGCACTAAGTACTTGCAACAACCAAAAAAAACAACAAAAAAACAACATAAATATATATATATATATATATT
>NW_013665750.1:118179-120689 GCF_000517525.1 Limulus polyphemus
AAACAAACAAAGTCAGTTATTTGCACTCTGTCCACTGCGAGGATTCGAACCCCAGGTTTTATGATTCTAAGCCCGTAAACCTATCGCTGTTATACTGTGGACACCACGAAAGTGAAAAAAAAAATCAATTAAGTGGATTCAAGTAAATCATGCACTGTGTTCCCTTCCATCTGTCAGTTGTTACACCTAGTTTATATTTAAATTACAATAATTTATATTACATTTCAAAGTTGTTTTTAGCTCTTATATCAACTAAACATTTCACATTTTATAAGTGAACTGGATACCGAAAATTTCGAATTAGACAAATATAGTCATACATTTCAGACAGAGCTTTGGTTTCCCTGTGTTATTTGCCTTCTTCCCACGTAAGATTTTACTTTAATTGAACGTTTCTACTAATAATTTCAATAGCTCTGAGTTGACTGTAGCTATTAGTGTTTTACATAATTGTTCATAAGCAAAATACCAGAAAATGTGATAAATTATACAGAACAAAAATAGGTATAAGTGATGTATAATTTTTTTATGTTGTACTTTTCTGGCAAGCAGTATCTTTCATTTTTATTATGGGAAGCAATGCGTGTAAATCACGTAATTGTTGGACAATTTTATGCATGTGCACAGTGTTTATTATGAAGGTCATGTGTTGAGAGAAACGACAGAGTATAGCCTTTGTTTCCGGTACATTCCACCGGATGAAGGTACAGGAGTTTCAGAGACAGGTTACCGACTTCCAAACCACGTAGATGATTCCATAATTTGAAGCAGCGAGGCATTTAAATTTGTCAATGTCAGGAATAGTACTTTTGATTTAATAAGGTACTTTTATGAGCTTATGATAAAATTTAAATATTTTACATAAGCTAGTAGAAACAAAAATAGAACAAATTTATCTGGAGTGTCACTAAGCACAAGCAACTTCTTTACGACTGTAGTATTATTCTTTTTATCAGTAATTGGATTGCTCTACTGAACATTTGTTCTGTATTTAGCAATGCGTATTCCAAGTTGCCTTAATGATTATAATATTGGATATTAGTAACTGTAATCTGTTCATTAATTTATTTTAGAGGAGCTTCTAACCTTCGGGTAGGATTGAAAGTCGTGTGTATAACATAACCCCTCCGTGGGTCAGCAGGAAGTTTAAGGATTTACATCACTGAAATACGGGGTTCGATTCCCCGTGGTGGAAGGAGTACTGATAGCCTATTGTGCATGTTTGCACAAAGGTAACAACAAGTAACGAATACCGACTGAAAATAAGTGTTTTGAGTTTTATATATAGGGAATGTTAGTAATTTATATCACACAAAAATCTGTGTTTTTTTTTCTTTTCGTGTGGTGCTAATAAATTTAGAAGACAGACTGCATTACCTTAAATACTGGTAGGAATTTCTTCTTTGTCTAAGGGAACCTTTGAATGACATTTGCTGAACCTTATGGTAGTGTGACAACATCCCATCAAGTGGATATTGTTTAGCTATCTGCGAAACGATTCGAGTAGAACGTGTAGTTGTTTAACAAGGAACTAGACTCGATTCCATTTAACACTTTTTTGTTGATTACTTGCAGATTTATAGATCAAAATAATGACTTAAGTTGGCTTTTGCCCTAAATTCTTATGTCTTTTTAAAGAGCTAAAGTTTTCACTGATTCATTTGATTTCAAGTTAGAATTTGCATTGGTGGTAGAGAATTGCTTATTCTTGTGTCGAACTTATCGTAACTTAAAAAAAGAAAGAAAAGAATGTGAACACAGTGTGTAATTGTCGTTAACATTTGAACATTTCTACCTTTAGTAAAACAAAATATTTTTTTTTAATTTGCATTGATGTCATGAATCATATGGAAATTTCGAATTCTTACAAAACTCAAAAATAGATAGATATAGAAAATTTACATATTTTCATCAGATACATTGGCGTAAATAAAAATGGCAGTTATGTTCCAACAAGTCGTATTAGAGACATTTTGCATAAGATTTTGCTTCGATTGCTAGTAAAATAATGATTTGCAAGCTAAAGTACCAAGCCTAAAAGTTCAAGTATTGCCAAAGTTCAGAGTTGGACATTTATTCTCTTTGTTATTATTTTTTATGAAAAAATAATATGAAAATATGTCTACGACGGTATTTTCTAACCAAAAATTACGGTGTTTATACTCTGGGGATCAAAACGTCTGGCCTTTGTAGTCCTTATGCAGGGCTGTATCCGGTCCATGGCCGAGTTTCATCCAGTTCCCACGCATTGGAAGGATCTTTTCTTTAAAAAACGTTGGTGAAAAGAAGCATCAATTTTTCGCATTTTAAAGAGGCAAAGTATTATACGTATATTACTTGCATAACTTCCGTTCTGTCATAAGATGTGTCAATGTAAGCGTGATCCTTCTTTCTTATTCGATGACGAGGAACCCACTTTGAGACTAATAATTGTTTAAGACGGCTTGAATGGGTAATGAAGAAAAACTTTAATATAAGTTTAACATAACAGCAAATGTACAACGTTTCGA
>NW_013665750.1:121085-144038 GCF_000517525.1 Limulus polyphemus
ATAAGTTATAAAAGTGATATGGTGACGATTTTTTGGAAATTTTAACCTTGACAATTCACTGTAAAAAATTTTCAGAACATAAGCGACTAATAATATCTTTATATTAACAGCAAAATGTAAGGTTTATTTCAAGTTTTCCATTATTGCAGTGTGCAACATTAAAAAAAAAATTGTGTTGTTAGTCTAAAATGCTAATACATCCTTCACATGCAATACTATAAAACTTTCTCAAAGTATCAGTTTTAAAGTCTCCCAGTGGATCAGCTGTAAGTTTACAGATTTACCACTCTAAAATACGGGGTTCAGTTCCTTGCTGAGGGCAGATAGCTCACTGTGTAGCTTTGTGCTAAAAATCAAGAACAACAACCCATAGGTTTTTTTTTTAGGATTGACAAATTAAAAACATTCTAATATAACCACAGTACTCATAGTTTCTCAATAAATATACAGATATAAATTTAATGTTTTTAAGTGTTTCTTTTCTTATTCAAACGGTTCATGAGAAAACGTATTCCGTTTCTGTTTCTAAGTTGGCAAAATACGGAAGCTGATTTTTTTAAAGTCACCTCACTGTTACTGAGTCAACTGCTGGTATATAACGAAGCTAAAGTGGTATACACAGTGACTATATCACTGATAAGACTACACTCGAACATCAAAATTTACATACCAGTTCTATCGAGCGTATATAAATTATTACAGCATTATTATAGCACTTAGACTTTAGAGATAAGCTACTCTTTGTTAACTTACATGAATTTCTCTTTTTCCGATTTTTAACATAATATAAGAATTAAATATAACAATGAACAGTGAATTCATTTCAAGATTTTGTACATCAAAGCTGTGGTAGCCAAAAAAAGTTGTAGTAGTAAACCTGTTATTGACTCTCGGTGTAAGAATTTGTTTTCTTGTAACATTCCTCTCGTTGGTACTCTTAGAAAATAGAACGGGTTTCCATCATCAAATAATCCAGAATGCGTGCTACGATGAATTTGTGTCAACAAGATATTTAGTAAGTGGAACATGTGGAGATACATTGGCGTTGGCTATTGGAATGCTAAGTATATATATTTAATATCTGTTAGTTAGCTCATTGTTTTAACTGGGCGCATTTTTTTACAACATATGGTTTGAAATTACACTAAACTGTCACAATTACTTGAATATTTTCTCAAAAGTCTCCATGCTTCTAGTATTGTGTGCAATGTTTTTGAATACTAGGCGTTTAGTATCAATGTACTGTTGCACTGAAATATTACATGTGCGTCACATGTTAGGTATGAATGTACAATCTAAATACAATATTTTATATACTTTAGGTATTCAGTATGAATGCACTATTGCAGTACAATATTTTATATGCACCAGGTGTACAATGTGAATTTACTGTAGTAATGTTGTATTTTCTGCATCGCATATTCAATACAAATTCACTATTTCGTACAAGATTTTATGTGTACCAGATATCTGTTATGATGATACACAGTTTTTGTCTGTCCTGAAAATCCGCGCGCATTTCATTTCAACGGATGTAAACAAAAGGCGAATATAAATAACTTTAGTAGACATTTTGTACAACAACATATTAAAAGCTTATCAAAGTATTTAAAAGGTCGTAGAAAGGTCGTAACGTTAGGTCGTAGAATAACATTATAAGTTTATTTATAGATAGTATTAAGTACGGTAAAGTTTAGCCCTAACTAAATTAAAGTAGTGTTAATTTATCTCGTTATCGAATATAGGCCGTACTTAATAAAGGCTTAACTAATGCTAGGCCTAAAACAAGTAGATTTGTAGATTTCGGTGTCTGCGATTAGAATTCTTTTATATTATTCTAGAAGTCCTGTATTTCAAAAAGTACTGTGGTAATAAAGATGCTTTTTTATACTGTTTTATTTTTTTTTTTGCTGGTATAATTTGAATGTACTCTTGTAAATGTTCAGTATCGAGGTACTGTTACAGTTCAGTATATTTGTGCGCTTGGTGCTACATACGAATGCGCGGTTGAAGTGCACCATGTGCTCAGTGTGAATGTACTGCTGTAGCGCTATATTTTATGCGCATTTGATGCTTATTATGAATGTACCGTTGTATTCAATCATTTGCTGTGAACCAGGTGCTCAATTTAAATGTGCTGTTACAATGGAGTATTTTGTGCGTACTAGGTGCTCATTATGAATGTACTTTGAGTGCAGTACTGAAATTGGAAAACCTTATACCTTTAGACGCATCATTACAAAGTTTAGATTTTATAAAATTAAAAAATACTATATATGTGACGTAGCTGACCACGATTTTGCAGGAACCGATTATGTTACTGTGTTTGGACAACAACGCCAATACAGCCGATCTACAGTCAAGTTCCATGCAGTTGACTGACTTAGCTACACAATGTGGTTAGCAATATGTGGAAAAGAAAGATAACGGTTTATTAAATTAATAAACAATAGAAAACTACGGTTATCAAACTAGCTGAGCCAGTAGTAAGTCATTGTATTAGAACAGTATGATATACATAATCTTTAAATTATGATTATCACTAACTTTTAAGACATTGACAAGTTTTAATAGGGAGAACAAAATACCACTAAATTCCAGAAACAATGAAATTGCTTACAAGTCTGTATCTAGACACGTTTGTAGTTCTATTTAAGATCATTTCGTTACGTTTAACATATTTTTGTAAGGGTGGAGGTTGGGAGTTTTTAGGGTGGTTTCTTTGCTACTTTAAGGGCGACTGCCATCCCATAACTGGCTGCAGACAGTGAAAGGCAGTAGGAGTTGAGACGTTATGGGTGTAAGCACTCACCTCTGTACCATTAATTGATTTTCTATGATAGCTGGTTAGCTTATCATCCGCGTTTGAATATTGACTAATACGTGGGATATCCCCAACATATTTGGGTGCTCTAACCACAGGTATTATCCATTATGACATCAAGTTTAAAATTAGGACCAACAATGGCAATGCTTATTATATATATATATAAATTTGTCAATGATTCTATCTTCATTTGTCGTTAAAGGACTCCAATCTCTGATTGTTAGATCTTTAAAGCTTTATTAAAGAAATTCGCATAGTTTTCATCATAATTGAATATTATGCTTATTTTCAGTTCGATTATTACCTTAATTAATTAATTATAGTTTTTAAATGCACCAAATTTAGTGGACGACAACTGCCAAGCAGTTATTATTAATTTTACAGTTATTTATTAAGATTGACTTGCTTTGGGATTGAAATGTTTTTAAGAAAACAAATCTTGATAAGTAGAAAAAAGTATACTTGTGTACGGAAGCACATATGCTAATACTATAGTAAATTGACAAACAATAATTTGTAAGAATAATTAAAATTATTTTATGTAGAGAACATACAACATGTTTCAATAGAACACTGGTTTGTCTTATTCACCTAAATTGCTATCAAAGAAAAAAAGTATGTTGATATGACACGTCTGTGCGTCTGTGTAGTGCTGAATGTAGCTACATGTTGGTATGTTTTTCGTATTTTTGCTTCCAAACGTTTGTTTTTAACACAGTGATTGAGAACCAGATGTGTACATGTAATTTTCTGTTTATTATAACAATGAGTCAAGGAGTAAATATCGGTATAAAAACCCAATTGACTATTGTACCAATACGTAATAAAAAAATGTTGACGAGGTTATATAAATTAGGACGCCTATCAAGAATTAGCTTAGAAGTAAGCTCGTCAGTCAGGAAGTACACTATGTGATGTGCTTTACCGTCGCTAGGAGGAAAAACTAGGACAGCTATATGCCAGTCCTAGGCGGCTTTTGAAAATATATTGTTGATTAGCTGGTTTGTTGATTCCTCAGAACAGCCTATACTTGTGCAGTTTGTTTACAAGTTACATCGCTAAATGACGTTAGTTATTGGCTAAGAACCTTGAAGTTCTTTCTTCAACCTGACTTATTATTTGTAAACACATTTATTTATCTCATGGAGTAAAAATGTATTATAAACAGTCTTCTCTTACCTGCAAGTACTTAACTTTTAAATCAATAAACTTATGTTTATGCCTTTTTTACGTATACACACACACTTGTAATCAAATTAAATAAAGGAATTGTAAGAAATTTCATTTATGTAGAAGCTTAGCTTGGTGGTTTTTCAGAAACATGTTACTCTGAGGTGTAACTAGGTCTCAAAGGGCCCTGGGGACAAAATATTTTGTTGCCCCTATCAATAAAACGTTTAACTTGTTTCAGAATGTTTATTTCTTCAATTCCAATATTCAGAATTAGGAGATAAACTCGTGCTTCGCGTATGATCTGTACGAAAATTATTTGACTACTGAAAGATTTTTTTAGGAAAAAAAATAGATATAGACAGGATTAAATCATCGACTTCCCGCATACGAAGCGTGTGCTGTGCCATATGAACCAAAGCCCTGGGATGTTTTCATATTTTTTAAGTGGAATACTATAGAAGGATATATGTTTTAAACAGATAAATCTTTTAAATCGTGCTCTTGTTCTATTATGTAGTTGGACGTTAATATAACAAAAACGTACTAAGCAGAATATGGAATTGTATTTAAAGTGAAAAAGTATAAAAACGTGGAATGACTATAAACGAAATACTTCTCTTGACACAATATATTTTGTATAAACACCTTGTCTTTGTGGGTAATTGCCATCTTTGACTAAGTTATTTAGATTTTTTCTTGATCGAACTCTTGATAAAGCAACGTTATAAAATAGTGAAATTGTAAAGTTAGGGCATCAAGAAGCGTAAATATTGTTACGTCTCTGGTCGTTAGTTAACTTCCCGTATAATTTATTTCCGATGAAACTTCAGCGACACAAGTCCTTTCTTAAATAAAACTAGTTTATTCTTTCTCAATACAACTTTGAAATTCACTTAACTTCAACGGTCACACTATAAGTTAAACAAACGCTATAACTCACAACAAACGACTCACGTATCTGTCTGCAGTTCAATTACATTACATTGTTGCCGTCATTTCTTGGCGGCTTATATATACAAGAATACCGCATGTCTAGTAACCTCTCGAGACTTCAGTATAGGACATGAACGTTCGAGAATATGACGTGTTACTAGCGTCACGTGACCCCCGCTGTCGTAACAATATCAACTTCTTCATTTGTCGTTATTTCATTTCTTTTTCTCTTTTCTTCCGTAATGTTATCAACCCTTTATTTTTACTCTCCCTTAGTGTATTAGCAAAGCGTCAGGTCCATTACCACCAACAAATTTAGGTCTGATGTCGATTTTTAGGTGCCTGTACTGAGGTAGTTAAAAACACATAAAATAGTGAATTTTAGAAATTATAGTATCAAGAAGTGTAAAAATCAGCTGTTGTCATTTTTTGGGGTAAATTTCTTATTTCAAAATCACATTTGTATATCAAAAGTGTAATTATTTTCCTTCGCGCATTGTGTTAGCTATAGGGCATCGAAAATGAATGAAGTTGTGGCAATGACTATTAAGACTCATTGCCATAAATTATATAGCAGTCAAACTCGTGCTTCGGTACGAAGCGAATTTAAACTTTAGGCCTAATTGTCTATTTTTAGTCGCCTGTTAAAATTTTTATTGAGATGTAATGGTATTGCGTTATTTATAAGCCAAGGAAAGGTAAAAAATTAGCTCAGTTTGTTTTCTTGTGTGATTGTTTATGCTACTAAAGTAATTGTCTTTAAAGTTAATTTTATAAATGTCGTAGTTTTGCGTTCGTATCGAACAATGCATTTTAAACTTCGTTCACTTTTGTACTTGTATAAACGTAAAAGTACTAGTGTACAATTAGCCAATAAGAATATTGGATTTCCATGTGCGCTAGCACGCATACACGCACGGACTGACTGACACCCATTGTTCTTTTAATTACATAATTTTAATTACCAATTTTGAAGACGCTCATTCGAGGCTAATTTTCGGTCTGCGCCCTCGGGTAGTCAGTTGCCTTACTTATCGTTACACCACTGAAGTTACATCTCTCTGTTTTTTAATTCAATCACACTCAACATGTTTCTTGTTTCTTATTTTTTCGTACTTAATATTATTATGGTAATATTACTCGATTGCTTGTTTTTTTCATACCTGATGCCTGTTCAAAAAGTTGTGCTGTCGTATTTATAGAAATGAATATTTATATCCTTTTGATTAAAAACTTTGAACAAAATAACTGAGTTCAACATACGTATACATTCCTTTAAGGAGGAACAACTCCGAGGTTGACACAACAGCAACTAAAAACGTTAAATGGGTGCTAAAACATGGATACATGACATCTAAAATAATTTAAGAAAAGTCCCCAATTATATATGAATATATTTTCTTTAGCTGTAGATAATGTTGAAGTTTGGAGGCTACCACTTTCCCTTCATCTTTCCCTACCATCCTATATACTGTGACATACAAACCTACAGAAGTATACGCGCATGTGATTGGCTTAATGGAACATATTGGTGCTTTTCTGTTTTATTATGTGTTGTAGACTCTTATGAATATATGCAGTCCAAATCCGCGGAAAAATGTGCAAAAACCTTTGGAAATTTTAAACATGTATATGTACGGAGATATTTAGAACTTCTGCGGAACATCTTCTGTGTTTAGTTTAGCAGTAACAATAGCTAATTATAAAAATATAAATAAACCAGGCACACCTATTCAAACAGTTTATAGATAAAGTACTTTCAATTTAATGTATCAATAACTTTGTAAAATCAAAACAAGAATACAGAAAGTAATTAATTATACATTACAAATAATTCTGTAATATATATATATATATATATATATAATATTAGTCGTCGGAATTAATGCGCCTTTTTTTAGATGAAACCGAACAACTTATATATAACAAAACATTTATTAAATGAAATAGTCTCCATTCTTATCGATTATGTTTTTCCATCTTACAATCAGGTTGTTAATGCCGTTATTAAAGAAATCACTTGGCTTTGAAGCAAAAAACATGTCATGTCCTCTTTAACACCTTCGACATTTGCATACCTTTCCCCGTTAAGATGATGTTGCAGCGAACCAAAGAGATGGTAATCTGATGGTGCCATATCTGGAGAATATGGTGGGTGGGGGAGAACTTCCCAACTCAACTCCATAATCTCGTGTTGCGTCAAACGTGCCATATGTGGACGTGCATTACCGTGGAGAAGAAGAATACCTTTCATATTAACTAGTGAAGGGCGTTTCTGATGAAAGTCTTGATTTAAATGTTCCAGTTGCTGACTATAGATCTCTGCATTGACAGTTCGTTATGGATTGAGGAGTTCAAAATGAATTACTCCTTTGATGTACCACCAAATGCAAAGCATCACTTTATGGGGATGGAGTCCAGGTTTAGGGGTCGGAAGTGGTTTTTGTTTTTGGCGTTTAATATTCGCGTAGAGAATCCATTTTTCATCACCGATGACAATTCTGTCCAAAATAGTTCACGCGCATTTCGCGCCAGAAGAGACGAAGCAACGTTCCCATGTTGGAAACGATGATCATCGGAGTGATCGTGAGGCACCCAAACACCTTCAAAACATTTCCATAAACGCCTTTGATATTCTTTGTGGCTACAGAGGCGTTGTTTCCCTTCTTGTATTCAAACAGCATCACATGCCGAATGTGTGTGCCATCACTATAACGGATTAGAGTATACTAAACTTTACACATTATATAGGCTACACTAACTTGACGTTTAGGTGGTTCGTTTAACTATTATACCTGATGTACGTTTTTTTTGGGGGGTGGGGTTAATGAAAGTGTTTCAAAACGCGACATTAATTTCTTGACGACCTAATATAAAAGCTATTCTCTGTTCGTATCGCTCCCTTTGTCGGTAACGCTCGACTATTTATTGGTAACGTTCAAATTAGCTCAGTGGTTTGTCTCAAGCCAAAGTCTTAAGTTCAAATCCTAGTTGAGTGGGGATTTTTTATAAGTTTGTAATTATTAACGCATCATGTTTAGAGCAAGATTATAAAATATTAGGAAAAAAAAGAATAACATGATGGTTGAAATTAGGAATTTGAATTATTTGTTAACATTGGATTTCAAAGGCTGAATAACAAAGTTATTATAGCGCTCGAATATCATGTGAAAGCCTCGCATTCAAATTCTAGGCGATTTGAGAATTTATATTTACAACAAGATCTTTGAATATTTGGAAAAATGCGAATATTATTATAGATTAAATGAAGGATCATATCATAAAACATGTAAACGCCAGTGTCTATGTGTCAACACAATTTAAATATCTTTTCAACCCAATAGATGACGCCACAATATATTATTATTATTATTGATGTTTGTTTAAATTTCGGTACGCGATTTTTCAAAACTTTTATACGCATTTTCTATATAAATGTATACCTCCGTGCATTTTCCATTTACCCTCAAATTCCTTGCCTGTGTCATCACAATTAATAAATTGCATGGTCAGACATTTGGCCACGTACAAATATTTCTTCGACAACCAGTTTTTTTGCATGGTTCAATCTACAAGTCTTTATCAAGAAATATATTTGAATGTAACTTAAAAATATACACAAGTCAAAACTGTAATGAAGAACCACTTGATGGAGATGACCAGTTATACACAAAAAAAGTTTGTTTTCGTGAAATACTAGGAAACGGATAAAAGTTCCTTATACATACAGTAGATGCTCGTTATAAAGCGAATTGCCATAGCATGTGTTTCGGTATTACGCTGGTTGCTCATGGACCCCTAAATTCTAGGCCTAGCTACAAGTTATTAATCAATGAGAACTGAGAGTGTTTAATCGAAATTTCTGATTATTCATTCAGTTACAATAAACTAGTATGACATTTCTCTATCTTAATTAATTGAGTCAACCAATGAAATTTGATTGTTTTATTTAATTGACCCTATCTAAATGAGGCAAAGTTTCCACAGAGGTAGACAACAAAGAAAGAAAATCTGATTATCCAGCAAAACATAACACGACAAGGCTGTCTTCACATAGTTCACTCAACAACTTGTGTAACTATACTTGAAAAAATTTATAAGAATGTATAAATTTAATACTCTTATTATTTCTACACTTTCTTAATAATAAAAGTTAATTTGTATTTCAACCCGAATAAGCTGCCTTGTTCTTTGTGTCGTTTATTCATGGATTCTGGCAATTTGGAGATTGAAATAAATGTGAATGAACATGTGAACCCACCTTATGTGGCTGTTTGGCAGGACATGCTATAACGTGCTCGACTTATAGCGCGGTCCCGTGATATGAATCCCGACTAGCGCGTTATAGTGAGGCCTCACTGTGTATTGTTACTCTAATCTTACTATAATGGATATAGCTTGTATGTCAGTATCTATGTATGTTGCCAAAACTCCTGCACTATCTACTGAATGACGCCACAAACAAAAATCCATAAAAATTTGACAATTTAGGCATTTAAAATTCAGACAATTAGAAAAATAACTGTGGTATGCGAAACAACCATTTTTTTTATAATAGAACACAATTTTAAATAAAAATAATCTCTCCAATACAAGAACACGACTTTCACTAGGACTGTACGCAAGGGTTTGATTATATCTTTATTGATGTACTTTTTTAATATAGGACTGAGAAATAGGAGTTCTAAAAAAACATTAATTCTTAAATAAAGGGAAGCACCTTTAATATATAAAAACATTACAGTTTATATGAGTAACATTTATGAACATTTTGATGTCTGTACATTGAATCATTTCAATACAATGAGTTGCGTATGACCAAAGAGCACAATCCATACACTTTTCCCATGCAGTACTTCGCATAAAAAAACAAACTTTTTTTTTAGAAAGTGTTCACTTTTTTTTTAAGTTCCGTTGAATGAGGTATGAATACTACGATAGTAATTACTAGCACTAACAACCACATGGTTTTATTATTATTATTCCATAATTATGTTTTTTAACCAATAGATATAATCAAGCAGACACCATAATTTCACATGAATTAAAGACATATATATATACATATCAGAGGCTAATTACCCCTTTAAGGTTTATAATTTCACTGAATAAAATCCCGTAATAACCTTATTTTGACTGACATAGTTCAAGGCAGCAAGATACAAGAGATCAGTGTGTTGTGTTTCATAACTACTGATCTTTTAGCGAAAATAATAATTAATTTTTTTTATAATGACACTTATAAGCGATAAGGCCTAATAAGATTTTAGTCTTATCAGACAGATTGCCAAATGCGGAAGGTTTTTATATGCATTTTGAATTATTTTAACGTGATCAATGTTATTATTTCATCTATCCCAGTGGACATACCACAGATAATTAAAATAACAACTCAAGTGTGTTGGATAAAACTTTTTTGTTATGTAGTCGAAATATTTATTAAAATACCTCTCCGAGTAGGTTTGAGAACTTTAATAGACTGCAACTGCTTGTTGAAAGAAAAGAAGACAACGTTTGGGCTTATATTTGTTTCTTTCTAATTAAGCACAAAGCTACACGATGGGCTATCTGTGCTCTGCCCACCACGGGTATCGAAACCCGGATTCTAGCGTTGTAAGTTCGCAGACATACCGCTGTGCCACTGGGGGGCTTGGGCTTATATACTGAGGTTTTCTCCGAGGTTTCACTAGATAGCCTTAAAATTGGGAAACATTAAACGTGACTAATTATTACACGTACTTTTTGTGCATTTGTTTACGACCCAGAATAAAGAGCTATCTAAATACCCGCGTATAGTGAGTGCGCAGTATATTTTCTTGCCTTACACTCTAGGAAAATCAATATGCCCACGTATAGTTCAAAGAGCGATGTTAACAGCTGATCGGCCTTTGTGTCGCAAGCGGTTTATTGTTGTTGTGTTGATTAATAACTGTACGTGCGCATTTGCATGAACACCATTGCCAACCGGTTAACTGTATTACTTAATGAACAGACAAATTTGTGTATCCGTGTTTTTAAACAATCCAGTTTTTAAACAATAAGTGAGTGATTACGATTGAATGTTACGATGAATGTATTGTAGCATAGGATAGTAAAAATCATCTTAGGACCCAGCGCAAAAATCTCCCAAACATTATAGAAAATGTTGCCCGATTAGATTTTCACTGATCATTATTAGCAAAGTATTAACAGTACAGTTCGTATGGTTGACAAAATAAACTCGTTACACATGTATGACTTGAAGCCTAACAGATAAATATCAGTAGTTCGGACATTCGTTTATTCCTCTTCGTTGTGTTTCTTTCTTCTTCTTTTTTTTTTTTGACTTCCGGTGATCCGACAGCGACAAACGATGATTACGTCAGAGTAAAAGATGTGTTGAGGCAACAGTTGGACTGAAAATTTCACCTGAAAAATTCTGTTTCTTCGTATAGTGCGCACTTCATATATGAGCTCAAACACTTTTGAAAAAAAAGTGCGCAGTATATGCGGGTATTTACGATAGATACTAATGCAAAAGGTCTTTACTGTTTTTATATATTAAAAAAATCGTACATGAACACTAGTGTTTAATTTTTCTTAAAATGACGTAGGCAGGTTATTTCAATATTAGTCGAAATGTAAAAATCAAAAATAAAAGTCATCCTGCCGTAGTTAATGTAATATTTTATACAGTTTCGCATGGTGTTGGTATGTGAACTGTCCTTCAGAAGTATTGTCCTGAAATATGTGTTCAAAGTACGTCACGTATTCATAATCGTTTAATTACATATATCGATCATAATTTCAGTATAACTGGAATTAAATGCAATTAGTTTACTTTTCACACAAGTTATTTTACTGTCATCGTAACCACTTAGATAGAATCATGATTTGAAAGATTTTTATATGCAACTTCAGTTAGCATTAGCGTGTGTGAGGTTAGATAGAATCATGATTTGAAAGATTCTTATATGCAACTTCAGTTAGTATTAGCGTGTGTGAGGAAAGGTGAACATTATAGGAACTTGTTTTCCGCCTGGAGGGAATAGTAAGTTAAGACAACATACCCATGATGGTGGTGGTGGCTTTTTAGTGCGGGGAATCGAATCCCGCATTTTGATATAAGTGTGAGAAATTACCGCTACAAACTGTAATATTTAGTTCTCGCAATCTGCGGGTCGTGGGTTCGAATCCCCTTCACACCAATTTTGCTCACCCTTTCAGCCGTGGAGGCGTTACAATGTCACGGTCAATCCCACTATTCGTTGGTAAAATAGTAGCCCAAGAGTTGACGGTGGGTGGTGATGACTAGCTGCCATCCCTCTAGTCTTTCACTAAATTAGGGACGGCTAATGCAGATAACCCTTGTGTAGCTTTGCGCGAAATTTATAACAAACCAAACCACATTTAGTTTGCGAACTTTATTACTGAATAAAATCCTTTCGCACAAATTTTCTGATATTGCCTCAGAATATGCGCAATATCTGCTTGTTCGGTTTTCTTTTTGCTTTCTCCAATTGTGTATGATAATATAAAAATAAATACTTCTTTATTACAACCAAATGTGTTACGATAATTTTTCTATTTTCCACACAAGAGATTTCACCCGACCTGATGACATCAGGAATTTCTGCGCAAAATGTTGGTACCCATTCCACGCACAATAAAAACTTTACAGTGTGATTACCGCTGACCCACCAGGGGGACAAATACCCACGAAACACCGTATGATGTATATCAAAACTTGTTACCATGAAAGAAACTGAAAGCTTACTATTTATTAATGAATATTAAAAGTTGCTTCATATTAGTGTTTTGTATATTAATTTTTTTATTCAGTATTTATGTTATGGAATGACAACAGAAATTTGTAATATGACGTTATTAAATATTTTTGTTTTCATTGTTTATTATTTGAATTATTAAACTGTTGTATCACACATGCTTAGACCATGTTTTCTAAGCAATGACATACCCATTACAACCACTTAGAAAGTAATTTTCGTCAAAGCCACAAATATATTGAATAAAGTAATACGTATGGATAAAAATGTCAAAATAGCAGGAATTACTACTTCAAAGCTCACTTTTCATACGTTAATGAAATTACGGGACACAAAGTCACACGCCCTCTTGTATATAAAAAAAACAACTATTTATACTTATATTGTTAAGTTTTAACAATTTAGTTTACTTCTTCTGTTTTATGTCAGTGACTGAAACTGTCGTCCTTTGTAAAAAAATAATTCAAAGCAAATAAGAACGCTACTAAGATGAGTGTGATAAATATTTACATATTATTCTGTGAAGTGTTTGTTTGAAGTTAAGTACAAAGCTACACAATGGGCTATCTGTGCTCTACCCATCATAGATATCGAAACCCGGTTTCGAGCGTTGTAAGTCTATAGACATACCGCTGTGTCACTGGGAGACTATTCTGTGAAGAAACTGACTTATCTTTCCCTGGCGACTATCAACGACTGAACATAGTAGTATTTCTTGGTGAACTTTGAAATAAGAACACGCTAAATTATCATTATATAAATTATAGAAATTGCTGTTTATTTGTCAGTATAGTTGTGAATGAATCAGTTACTTATTTAGCACAGGTCTGAAGCTTAACTTCGTAAAATGCATATTTAAAGTGATTGAAGTGTGTATTGTTTTTGTTTTTTCTGTTTGATATATGAATAGGAAATTGGACATAATTATTTCAAAAAAATTATGAATATTTGTGAAATGAATGAAAATAAATATAAATTATACTGTTTTTTAATAGCGTATTTTTGTTTTGTAATTGCTTTCGTCAGTGAAAATATTTTTGTAGGGAAAGATCTTAATTTTGGGTGATATTTTCAAATTTTAAAGAGAGAGTGAAATTAAGGAAGTAAACGTTTTTGCATCGACTGTCTAAAGAAATAAAACCATAACTGTGACTTTTCCAGTTGATAATTGTTTGACTTGATAATACTTTTCTGTATGAATTGGCTTTATTCAGCTATAAATATGTTAGCAAAGTTAGGAGTTATCTTGTAACTCATCAAGTAATAGAAAGTTTCGTCAATTTGGTTTAATTGGTTTGTAGGGCCCTTTTAAAAATTGGTCCTTTAGTTTGTCGGTTAGTTTAAGTGATGCTGGCTTTGTTTTGTTTTGAATTTCGCGCAAAGTGACACGAGGGCTACCTACTTTAGCTGTTCCCAATTTAGTAATGATAGACTAGAGGGAAAGCAGCTAGTCATCACCATCCACGGCCAACTCTTGGGCCAATCTTTTACCAACGAATAGTGGGATTGACCATCACGCTATAGCGCCCCATGGCTGGAAGGGCGAGTATGTTTGGTGTGATGGGGATTCAAGATTTCGAGTCGAGTGCCCTAACTACCAGACCATTCCAGGCCCTCTTAACTAATGTATTATTCTTTGAAATTATTAATGACAACACTGTTTAGTACTATTGTCAGATTTGAGTTATTTCAGAAGAGTTACTTTTTTCCAGTTGAGGCGGTTATGCGACTACTTGTGATACCATTGATATATATAGATATATATATATTTGCAAATAAGGCTTTTAACACTGAAAGTCCAGTATACACTAAAAACTGTGATTCAGAAACTCATCTCCACATATCTGTATTGCTCTGTTCCTTTGTTAAAAATTGGCTGAATTCATTCCTGCTTTTCATTTTATAACAGATAAAGTTTGCTTATAAAGCTCCCAGGCACACTGCATTTTGGAAATATTCACACCAAAGTAGGACGTACTTTAAACAATGTAAATCTTGCTACTTCGTTTTGTAATGAACTTAATATTTCACGTAAAATGTTACTAAAACCTGGAATAGCCGTTTGTGCATAAAATGTAATGTGATTGCATTTGATAATCTAAAGTCATACTTAAAATGAAATATTTATTTATATTTTATGAATTCAAAATGGAATTAGTTTTTAGGAATGTCATTATATATTGATCAATTTTACAACACTAGAAAATTTTAATTCATGGAAGCTATAAAGTTTAAATTCTCCAATTAAAAATAATTGCAGACCATTTGTTTGTTGAATTTTGCACATAGCTACTCGAGGGCTATATGAACTAGCCGTTCCTAATTTTAGAAGTGACAGACGAGAGGGAAGGTAGCTAGCTAGTCAACACCACTCACTTGGCCGAACACCCAAAACACCATGCCATGTCAGGCCAAGGGATCCAGACCATAAAAATAAAAAAAGTTAAAAATGTGTACTCTGACTATTCGGAAGACAGATTCATTGAAAGTAATTAATTTGCATCAATCATCAAATCGTTCACGTAAATGTTAGAGTTTTTTGAATCTATTTTCGTTTACGTATTTTAAATCTAAGAAAAATGTTAATATGCAATAAGTAATATTACTAATACGACACTTTCATCGTGTTAGAGGCATTTCTGGCAAAATCTCGGCGTAAACAATATAAAGTGGAATGTTTAAAGGTAGAATATCGTTCTAAAATAAAATAAATTCTTATTCCCTTATTTATATGGTGAGCTACCCTTGTCATCTACGAATAAAACACATAAAACATTTTTGGAGAATGATCTTAAGTTCTTAATCAATTCCTAAAAGACGTAAATGTACTTAATATGGTTATATTATGATGCTCATAAACAAAAAGCTGCAGTTTTAATTTTGACACTCGGTAAATACGATGCAGTGCGTTCAATCTAGAGACGCATGTCACTGCCCTTTTAAGGTTAATTTCCTATGTAGGTCAGTACATAGGAACGATTTTATGTTAATATATTTTTATACATACTTTTAAAGGAGCTATATGAAACGTAACATGCTACATTGTAATAACGTAAAACAAAGTTGTATTTTTTTTCCTTTTAACTGGCACGAACGCAAGTTAAATGAACACTCAATACAAGCATAGAAGAATGCAGCCTACATGTTGAAATTCGACCTTTCGAAATAAAACGAATTTAGCTTGTTATATTATAAGAAGTAACTGTAGGAGTTGGAATGTTGAAATTGGAATTCGCACATGATATATTAAAACTCAAAATATACAATCTGGTGTAAACAGTATCTACTCAGGTAATGTTATAGTCTTTTTTTTTTCTATATACAAACTATGTAACGATATAAAATGCAGCATTTATATTTCATCTCAAGTTTTGTAAGTATAAGTGTTCAATAGCTATTAGGTAAGCGTTTCTGTATACCCCCCCCCTTTTTTTTAGGTAAGAGTACAGGTTACACATTAACACTGATATCACTTTCAGTCAGCCTGTGATTGAAATAAATCTTACTTGAAAGATTATGAAAACGTGTATATTTTTCTTTCTCTGTATGAAACATATAAAGACTTTTATAAAAAGTATTATATTTCAGGCATCGTTACATGTTTACGGAATAAGTTATTAAAAATTAATGTTCAAAAGTGTAATAGTTTAAATGGTAAAAGTATTTAAAAATGAGAAAATAGTAACTTGTATCAAGACAGTTATGTTTACTGTAGGTTCCATTTATAGATGTATTTTTGTAATAGAGCTTTGACTGAAATTTAGTCGAGTTGTTTTACAAGAATCATACACCAGCATAGATATATAAAACGATTGGTATAAGTCACATATAAAATACTTATATGTGATAAAAAATGATATTCGTATCACATTTCACACTTTTCTGCTACAAGTTTCAGTCTTACTTTTTTTTGTGTGTTGCGCCGTTTTTATCTTTGAAATTAAATATTGAAAATATGGATTGACAGTTCTCCATCCCATTCATGTTTATGGTATTAACAGTATTTTTTACCGAATCAAAAATATGCGTTAAATGGAGCTGATGCAAGAAAAATAGCCTGCTATACATTAAACTACTACAGTCGAAATAAAATCATTATTGATAGATTTATTAGTTTGTGTTTTTTGTTTCAAGATGAATAATAAAGTAAAAAAAAATGTTCACAGGTAATAGAGGAAAATAAGTTAAATTGCTATAATATCTAGCTAAAATAGTTACACTATTGTAAGCTATCCTAGTATGGTGATATACGTTGAATATAATTAATTGCAATTTGCTGTATGTTCATGTATGTTTGACCAAATGCTATGAAATACTTGATTTCATTTATTTTGAAACAATGAAAATTAAAAGGAAAACGTCACTAAAAGTTAGAAAATGTTATTGCTGTGCCCACGCTAATCGATTAGTGTATGTTTTCTTTTGCAAAACGTTTTCATATGCTGGTAATTGAAGTAACACGATAAAAAGAATTTTATATTAAAGCAGCACTTAAAATTCACGAATCTACCTTCGACCGTTCGTCTGTCAAACACAAACTTATCCCTAAAACTTCCAAAATGTTGCAAAATATACCTTACTCTCTCTCTGTTGTTGTGTGTTGTAGTGTACACTGAAGTGACTGAATTCGGATTCTACTGTGATTTAACATAAAATATCGTTTGTTTTATTGGAATTAACGTGTGATGGATTTTGTTTATTGGGTGAAAATTAATGAGAATATTTTCTATTTTCAATATTTTTTAGAAAATATTGGTAATCAAATTCATAAATGCTATAGTGGCTCAAAACCTGGGATCCTTGTCGGAATCTTAAATCATTTGTTTATTTACGTTTTGTTTTGATTTAATCAAACGTAATGAAACTATCTGCTTTTCTTATCTAGCTTAATGAGATTGGTAAAACTTTAAGCATTGACACGAATAGCTTTGTTATAAAAACTATTATCATATCTTGTAACGTGTGAATGGATCCCTTTTGTATGTGGGTCACCATCATTAAGTAAGAAGGGTCGTTGAGTATTCAGACTGAAGCGATTAAACTTGAGTACAGGCAGCTTTCTTTTGGCTTTTAATAAAGTTTAATCAAGAAACCGCATTGGTTAAAATGTTTTATGAAATGTATTATCGCCACTGTGAGAAAGTTAAAAAATCGGGGGATGTCAGTGAAACCCACCTGGTTCAGAAATGATGAATACAGTCTCCAAAATCTCGGAATTTTCTTCTGTAAACCGGAGATTTAGGGAGTCACGTTAGCATAAGGACAGATCTGCGACCCCTAGTTCAGGTATTAGTTAGGTTTACTTGAAAAGTAGTATATTGGATTAACTCTGTTGCTAAGTTAAGCTGTTATGCGTAACTTAGTTGCATTCAACTGTGTGTAGAAGTATTATAAAGAAAACCCAATATTTAAAATATTTATAAATCAAAAACTTCTTGTCCTAGGGGAACTAAATTTCATCATAGGCGTAGTTAGAATCTTAAGTTTTATTCAGGAGAGTTTGAACGTGGTGCAGATGTTTCAGAAACTTTCACAGAAGAGTGTTCAATACGCTTTCCGCTATTCTCAATCAACATACCATGAAATGGAGCTACAGCAAGCATCATCTGTTCTGGACAGCGTTCATTTATCCTTGCAATATCCTACACACTGACACACATTATCCATATTTAGAATCTCGTATTGATGATAGAGAGAGACATAAGACAGTGTTCATATTCGAGAAAAGCGACTCGGGTATGCAGAATAATGTGTTTTGAAAACACCCCGTACTGTTTCCAAAATGTTTTGAATAAACCATGTGTCTAAATATGCTTGTGGTGAAACCTTGATCTTCTAGCCTAGTAGTTTTAATATATATATATATTTTAATTATATTGGGTTTTTATAACAACGTTGTCTTTCATATCTATAAACTTGATTATTTTTTGGAATTATTAATTGGCAGAGTTCTTACTGAAAGTTTTTAGGTGGTATTGCAAGAGTAAGTAGCGTTATAGTGGTTTTAAAATTAGAAGTGGGTAGACTTTTTGGTTGTTAGTGTCCAGGCCAGGCAGTGGCACGGTAAGCACTAAGAGTGCGATAAGGGGCCAATAATCTGGATTATTATTGAATAAAATCCATATTCCTTAATCGAGAAATGGTTAAATGACATATTTTAAAGTAAATTTACGAATTTACCGGATTAATTGTGAACCTTTTAAAAAAACTTTCTCACTATTTTTTTTTGTCTAAGTGTTTATAACAGACATAATTCGAGTGTAATGGAAAACTTTATTTATTTATTAAATGGCACATTGTTGTAAACTAACCAATGAAATAATTTTCACAAGACCAATTAGCTTATTAAACTTATTTCTTTAAGCATTATTTTGATATTTTTGTTTTGTTTTTGCCTTTCAACAGAAACCAGCCAAGCGGCCAGCAGAAAGCCTTGATACGCCATTAAATCAAAGTGATGGGCTTGGGGATCCGCCAGAACGTCAGGTCAAGCTAGCTTGCCGAAGTAGCTCGCCAAGCCAAGGACAACGGGAGACACAAGGCCAGTCCAGCCTCCCACGTTTCTCGGTACAAATTGTCCAGCAGTTCTCTAGTTCAGATTCCTCTCATGTACAAAACTCACAAACTATCCAGACCAATGTTACTGTGAAAGCTGTACATCCAGAGTCTCCCATGACTTCGATGGCAAGTGGTCAGTGCAACACGCTTCAGGAACCTCAGGTTTCTTCAGCGACAAGTATCGAGTGTAAGCAGGAAAAAGTAGGAAACTTAAATCAGTGTTCCAGTATGGGACTGAGCACGTGCAACAACCACAATTCTACAATCGGGAATAATTCTGGCGTGGGAGAACGTTTTTCGGACGCTTTCTCTACTCTTGGATTTCCCGACGATTCCAGTGGTGACGTAATTGATCCTGACATCTTAAAAGATTTAATTGATGACGTTTTAACGACAGGAAATCCGTCCGATTTAATGAAGGACTTCAATTTTGACGACAGTGACAGAGAACAAGACCAAGAACCCAAAGAAACCGTTGATCCCATGCTAGATATCACTGGAAAATCTCACAGCACTCCGCCTCTCCATGGACACTTCTCCAGCACCCACAGTCCATTCTCTACTATGCAGGCACAAGGTGGTACATCAGGATTCAGTCCTGGACCAAGAGGTTCGCCCATGGGAAACCACACATCTGTTTCTGTAACTCCTTCGACTACTTATCAAAGCCCCCATTCGTCTAATTACACCCATTCTGGTAGTTTCAGTGTGAGTCCAACACTAGGACTGGACTTTAAGTTGAGTGAGCCTAGCCCAGCTGCTCAAACTTTGAAACAAATGGCTGAGCAACATCAGAGTTTACAGCAGAAACAACAAATAGGATTAAACATGAGCTCCCCTCATTCTAGATCTCCATTTACCAATGAAAACTTCACAGAATCCATGACATTACCTCCCATAAGGTCTGGGTTTATGTCAGCATCCAGCGGACAGGTAAACACAGCTCAAAAGACACAGGCGTCCAGTATGCTCGCAGCACGCAGTTACGATAAACAAGTAAACTTTACAAGTGTCCGGCCAGCTAGTGGCAGCGGACCTTTTAAACAGGAAACTGAGAACGGAGTATTTCCTGGGAGCCAAGGCATAACAACAACAAATAACATGGCGCCAGTACCAGGAATGGAGTACCAGAAACAACAGCAGGTCATGCAGATGCAGCATCTGCACCAATTACCACCAGAGCAGAAGTCAGTGATGAGTGGGTCTCATTACGGAGTTCCCAGTCCAGATAACAAACAGTCACAGTCAGGAATGCCTCAGCCTTCTGCTTACGGGTCCACTAGACCTCTTTCACACTTCACAGCTGGACAAACATCCAGTGTACATAATCAGTTTGTTAGAGGACCCAGCCCCGGGGTTGTTTCCTCTCCCACACAACATTATCGACCATCTTCCCGTTCGAATTTGCAGTTGTCGCAAACTCAGCAACTGCAGATCTCACAGACTGGTTCACAACTTCAGGTAAGAACTTTATAATCTAAAACGGTATTTACTAGACGACTTAAAACATTTTTTCTCTCTTCTTCTTCATCATCATCTGTCTGCATCTTAGTATGACAATTATAACTTAAGGATTTTGTGAAATGCTAAAACTGAGAATTAGCAAACCATTCCCTGTATGGATCTTTAGATCTAAAAAAATCAGTATTTGAAGTTACTGGGTAGTTGTTTATTTATGTTTATTTTTTATTTTTACAAATTATTGGAAGAACATTTTTATATGTCATATACAACTGCATATAGCATAAAACACAAAGTTAGGAAAATGATAGGATCGTGCTTAATAAAATATACACGCTTGATAAAGTTTAATGATGATCCTTAAAATAGTTCACGTAATTATCTAATACCATACCAATAAAAGCATTTTGTGCTAGGAAGGAAATGCCCTCGCCTTTATGAAATACCCCACTTAGTTATCATAAACATCAATTGGATAGATTTACCTTTGTAAATTAATAACCAAAGTTTTACAGAAAATAACTTAACAACTGACAGTTTTGGTTTTCGACGTAATACAGCTACATTGACTTTGTTAAAGGTAGTGTAAAGGGGTTTCCATTTTGTTTCCAAGGGCTAATACATTTATGCGACCTCCCATTATTTTCAATTCAACAACTATATATTGCAATCCCCAAACAACGGGAGGATATACGCACGATGGAGAGCTGGAGGTATCGTGTTTGGATATATGTTTATTTATATACATGTTTACATATTGTTTGTAACAGGACTTACTATCTAAATTCTAAAGAAAAAGGAACCGGTCCGTCAGTGTAAGGTAGCGTTTGGCTATACTATGTGCATAAGGTTCTCGTTCGTTTAGTTGGCATTTATTCTGTAATGGATCATCGTTGGAAAACTGCGGAATGTTTAAAGAGATAAACATTGAAATCCGCTGTTTTGAAACATACGATTTCAAATAATCGTTCTTCAACAAAAACACCAATCATTAAGTATGTGGGATAGAATGGAGAATGTTTGTCAGCTATACTGACGTTAATCATTGTTTATTGTTGCTCACGAACATTTCACAAACTAATACCGCTTTGTTGAGTACTATAAGTAGTTATTATTCCTAAAGCATTCTTGTTGTTTTTTTTAAATATTAACAATATACTAATGTTCTGTGATACACAAGTCCCAAAGTCAAAACAAACTATGTGAGGTAAGAACAAAACTTCGCTTGAGGACCATTTCTGACAACTAAATACACACATATTTATATTTCATTTCAGCTAATGTATAATATTGTTATTATTTTGTTTCGCATGAAATATAGAATCATTTAATACGCCTTATTACACGAAGTTTGTAAGATCTCCAGAAATATTGCCAGATAAGAGATAAAGGTTCATTTGAAGAATTCTTGACAGAAAAAAAAAATACTTTTCACAAGACTCAGGTGTATTTTCAACAGTAAATTGGGGAAGATGACATGGAGACTAAAAAGAATCAAAATTGTCAGTGTTTTAATAGTTAAGATAAAAAAGTGTTTCATGAAGATAATATATAAACGATTTATATATAATGATTCAATAAACATCAAGGGAAGATTCCACAGTTAGGAGTGTAATGTATCAAGAAAACGTATCTAAAAAATAACCTTTTCGATTTTGACATACCTTACAGTTCTACACCAGTATTTCCATTATTGTTTTAAATTTAAACTATGATAAAAACATTTTGTTCTAAACAGTACATATAGGCTTAGCTTGGCGCAAGTTTTCTTTTTCGTATTCTTAGTACACCTACTTTTATACAGTTGTGTGGTTAACATATGTTTAAAACACGTGCCTTCCAGTTTATACAGTTGTGTGGTTAACATATGTTTAAAATACTTGCCTCCCAGTTTATACAGTTGTTTGGTTAACATATGTTTAAAACACGTGCCTCCCAGTTTATACAGTTGTTTGGCTAACATGTTTAAAACACGTGCCTTTCAGTTTATACAGTTGTTTGGTTAACATATGTTTAAAACACGTGCCTCCCAGTTTATACAGTTGTTTGGCTAACACATATTTAAAACACGTGCCTCCCAGTTTATACAGTTGTTTGGTTAACATGTTTAAAACACGTGCCTTCCAGTTTATACCGTTGTTTGGTTAACATATGTTTAAAACACGTGCCTTCCAGTTTATACAGTTGTTTGGTTAACATATGTTTAAAACACGTGCCTTCCAGTTTATACAGTTG
>NW_013665750.1:144775-148832 GCF_000517525.1 Limulus polyphemus
AAGTTTGTTTTTTGATTGTTTTATGTTTGAAACTTACTCCCTTTTGTAATTTTTATTGGTTAAATCTGAAACTTATTCCATTTTATTTGTAATTTTTATTGGTTAAATCTGAAACATAATTTTTTGTGGATATTTCAATTGTTTTATTTATTGCTCAGCTATAAAAATACTGCCTAGTTATAAATATATTACCCAGTTATGATTGGTGATGATCGTTGCGTTAGTTTCCGAGATCCGAGTTTTGGATGTATACATCGCAAGCTGCATTATAATAAAATATTCAACTTATATACTGAAATTAGAAGGTTGGTATTCAAAACATGTTTTTATTTAGCTTTATTCAAGTAACTTTTTTAGTAACGTAGAATGATATCTAAATTAGAGTTCTATTGCAAATATTTACTTTGACAAATTTGGGCAGTTGTAATTTTAACGTTGTTTGTGTATTATTAAACTCGGTGTATAGAGGCTTTAAGTTTTGAGATCAGTTGTTGTGTAGGAGAGAAAACAAAGTCGATTAACCAGTAGAATAAAAAAACATATTCACATAGATATTATATACAATAATTTAGTTATCTGAGTGCCACTGTCATGTAGACATAATTATAGAACATAAACCAGAAAGAATTTCAGAACGAATCAATGTAAGGAAACTAATTTATAAAGTGTGATTTTTAGCCTGGCATTATAGATTATACGATCAACTGAAAAACGAAGTGTCTGAGTACTTTCATATTTCCCACTTTATTTACCATACCTATCATTGATGCACTGCTAAAGGGGGTCATTTGTGGAGTAGTCTTTGAGTACTTTCATATTTCACTCTTTATTGTCCTACGCTATTCAAATAATTCTCTGGCTTTTCAATCATATTTGTTTCTCATCAAGAGACAGATGCGCAAAAAACACAAAAACATATGGTATTCTAGTGAGATTTGGAGGATGTTTTGTTCATATATTTTTTCTTTATGCTATAATTCGTACTCATACGTTATACGAGTTTTTTTAATGTTGTGTGGATTGTTATAAGAAGATTAATTATAATTAATGCTCTATAAAAACGAATTATTATTCTACTCACGTATGAGAACAGAAACTTTAGTAACAAAATCAATTATCCATCAGGTTGTATAGTACAAATACGGTACAGTCTCTGGTCATTTCTAGAATTAAGTAAAAAATTCAAAAACTGTTGGGCATCAGGAGCTATCTTTCCTGAAAAAAAAATTACTCTGGGTCATCAAGAGATATATTTCTTGCAAGAAAACACGGTCAATTGCCAATTAGTGAACCAGATCTTAAGCAGAGCTAGAATCAGTAAAAAATTGAAGTGTTTACTTCAGTTACTTGTGTGTTGTATGGTGAAGTAAAGGAAACTAGAAGTTTCAAAAAAAAATACGTATTAGCTAAGGGTTTAGCAAAGAAATCTTGTGCCACATATTGATAATTACTAACACAGGTTAGAAACATTAGGCACATTATTTACACTAAGAGGTTTATTCAGCCTACACAAAAGAATGTTGTTATAATTTATGCAAGACGAATAAATGGCTTACTTTGCATGTAAACAGAAATTTGTTTTGTTCATTTAATTTTACTTGGGACCAAAGCTGATCTCAAAATAATCGATGAGGAGCAAACAACATGAAGCACTACAGGCCAAAAACTAGATGTTAAAAAACAACAACTCCAGAATGCTCTATTAAAATGAATTATTATACTACTCGCATATGCAAACAGAAACTTTAGTAACAAAATCATTTATCTGTTAGGTTGTATAGTATAAATACATTACGGTCTCTGGTCATTTCTAGAATTAAGTAATTTTTCAATTTTCAAATTGAATTTCCAAAGCATAAATCTCTGTTACAATAGCCCTTATGCATTTTTTTTCATATTGAACGTATAAATAAGAACATCAATATAGTTTACAAAAACAGCTTTGCTACATTCGTTTATCATTGACTATATTAACGCACTAGGTGGCAGGAGAGTATTTATTGCGTCTGCAGACCGTAAAAATTCCTGCCTCCAGGGTATTCCTGTGAGCTTTGGTGGATGTTTTGTTCACATATTTTTTTCTTTGTGCCTTAATTCGTTCTCATACCTTATACGAGTTTTTTTTTATTATTGTTGTAGGGATTGTTATGAGAAGATTAATTATGATTATTTTCACTAGTGGTTAGTTGTATTTTGTGTAGGGTAAATACACAATGGGCAGATCGTTTGTTGGCACGTAGGAATTGCCCAAGGCTGGTTTATTGTTAACAGAACACACACATGGTATATTTCTAAAATACAACAATTGCTTTTTGCTTTTATTATGATGCTTCTGCTGCTGCTATTGTAAATCGCTAATCATATTTATACAAACTCCACATGCACTTGTGTTTGATAATCATTCGTTATTATTATTTTTTTTTTTACTAATTTCTTTTCACAGCAGGGGAGTGGGGTCGGTTAGCAATATTTTCAAATACTTTCGTTAACTTTAGATTTTTCCTTTTCACACACACACACATATATATATATGAAACGCAAGAGGAAAACGCAGAGAGTGAAACTCGAAACCTAAAACTGAGATAACAACTGATCTGGTGTGAACCAGATTAAGTAAGGGAATTGTAAATTAAATTCAAAATACTCTAAAATTTCCTCTCCATGTCTTTAGTTATTTCATATAAATAACTGATATTTTTATGCCTTATCATTTCAAATTCCAAGAAAAAATAAGTTACTGATAGTGATAGTATGAGCGTTAGGTAACACTTTCTTATCCTCTGTGTGCCCGCCATGTTGTAAGCGATGATAGTAACATCTATGTTTGATTTGAATTTCAAGACTGTGTAATGTTTTTGTGACATGGGGGAAGCAGAGATATCTATGGCGTCGGCTGTAGCAATATAACTTTCATATTACATTACTTGAATAACTACTTTATATCACTCATTTGAGGTACTGAGATTTTCGAAATTTTAACTTGATGTTTGTTAAATTCCACCATAATTGATATAGCATTCGTGCTTCGGCATAAAATAGCATACATTTTGCATTGCAATGTATCATTGGTTGTTTATATAATATCTTACATTACTATATAGATTGTATACGGAATTTCGAAGCTTCATTGGGTACAGTACGTGTATTATTTGAAATTTTGATCGAAAGTTAGTTAACTGTTTAGATTTAAACCAAAAAGTAACTTATAAATCAATCTAGACAGTTCTATAGAGCAAAGTGATTAGGCCTACAAAATACAGTAAATCAGTACATGAAAAGGTTAAAACCTATGATGAATCATCAGTTGTGTACCCTTGCTGTTTACGATTTGACAAAGAAAGGCAATTTGCATTCCGAGATAGTTTATTTGAAACTGCCAATACTTCACTGTTTAGTGGTTTCATACATGAAACCCTTATGATGTGTATGTAGCGTGGTTTATTTTTGGCGATGCTTGCAACAGAAATAATTTAACTATTTGGCAAAGAGAAAACTTTTTTCATCTACGGATTAATTTTCGGTGTTTTCTATTCGTTTTTATGTTCGTTAATATTTGTCATAAAATGCGATTTCGATTAATTTTAAAATCTGTTACAAATGACGGTATTTTATAAAAAATATAAAAATAACTATTAATCATTTGATCAGTAGAGGCATCAGCCAAAGCAGACATTCCAAATCATGTCTCCTTAAAACTGACACAAATTAACGTTTTTAGCATTTTTTCGCCAATGCTTTTAGTATTCTTAAATCAATACACGTGATTGTATATTACCGTTTATTGTTCATGTTCAAATTCCATATAGGTTTGATTATCTTGCTTGCGATAACCTCGCAACTTTGGGCAATAAGCCTCTGATTCTAACTCGTATGTTTTGAGAATAGCAGTTTAATCTTATCATAATTCGTACAATCTTCTAGAGAGAGAGAGCGGCATAAGCTTCTTGTGCTTTACCAGTTAAGACGCTTTGTAATAATAATAATGACCATTTTTGGTGGGCCATTCCACGGATTGGGCAACTTTCTCAAAATGTTGAAAATATTTATCAACTTCATC
>NW_013665750.1:149832-160181 GCF_000517525.1 Limulus polyphemus
AATTATAGATAGTCTCCTTTGGCGCGCATCGCGTTGGTTATATTTATAGGCGAGTGGAGGCGTTCTAGAAATTTCAAGTTATGTAACAATACAATGCTACATTTAAGCATTTACGTACATACATATATTGTTGATTCTTACTCTTGAGAATCTTCTACAACTTTGGAGAATAAGCAGGAATTTTGCAATACATATTTAACACTATAAGCTGCGCTTGTTTTAAAATATAAAGTTAATCTAAACAAACGTTGATATTAAAATAAATATATAATAACAAATGCGTTACAATTGAAACAATCGTTAAAAGTTGTATTTCTAAATATGCATGAAAATGTTTATGTTATGATAAATAAACAATTTTGTTACTAATATGATGAATGTCAAAGACCCAAAGCTTCTTCTACATTGGAACAAGTATTATAAAAATGTCATTACAAACAAGCTGATGTCATAAATATCTAAGTTTCAAGGACTTGAAGGATTTATAGAATAAATTTTAGTTTCTTTTTTCCATTCAAATTAGCATATATTGCTCAAATAGATCACAACTGCTTTCGATAACACTGCATGAGGGATAAAAAATATGATAAACATAAAAATAAAATTACTGCACGTTAGTATGACAAATGTGAAACAGAAGCAGCATGACGGGACAAGTCTTTGTAATTTTACCAATAGTTTCAAGCGCTACATACCACACCTTACGTGATTTTAGTTTTGGAATTCCTTTAATTTTTTACCACTTGAAACACATTTAGTATATTTTCATATTTGTCTACAATAATTAAATGTCAATTTGCTTTCGGCGTTCCTCGAATAAACACTACATATATCTATATATATATATATATTGCCAAGCCGGTGATATGAAGAAGGAAGTATCAAAAGAACAAACAGTTCAAAATGGGGAAGTGCTGGAGACTTCGTAATGGCTTAATTACACAAATTAATACAAATAGATCTGACAGAATATAAGAACAATACATATAATGTACGCAAAGATCATTTGAAGGAATGATAATCCTCACTAGTAAGCAATTAACACACACGCATATATATTTTGGGGGGTAGGGGAAGGGAGAGGTTAGTGTTAAGGCGAATTCCATTCAACTGCCAATGGAACCTGTCGCTTTTTGGTGATATTTTATTTTCAGCCAAATGACCGCTTTGATAGATGAGGGTAAAGCTACTTGAATACTTTGAGCAGTCTGTCACATACATAGTTTTACAATTATTGAAATTTAATGAACCATTTCGTGTAGTGTTTATTGAGACACCATATGTATCACATTGGTAAACAGTAAGTTTACGGACTTACAACTTTAAATCCAGGATTCGATCCCCGTGATAATCTACTGAGTGGCCTTGCTCTAAAACAAAAACGCACGAGTAAATGGTGCACAGTACTTACTTTCAGTTTATTATTGTATTCTCCAAGATACTTTAATTTCTTATTTATGTCCTCTGCCCATCACGGGTTTCTAGTGTTGTAAGTCCGCAGATATACCGCTGTGCCACTGAAAGCTTCAGATTATGTTCAAAAATTATATTAATCTTATGTGAGGTATTTTTCACGATGCACGTTAAAACCAATTGTTTATTTTAGATAATTAAAAAAAGGAACCAATATTTTTTCAAACTTCAAACAGTGCTAAAAAGTGGGGCATAATTAAGACTTTTTCGAATTAGAAATATTATACTTATAGTATTAAATATAAATATTAGACTCCAAAAACACCAAGTATGCATGCAGTTCGATTGCAAACCAACTCTCAGTCTTTGATGTAAAAGTAATGTTTGTGTTTACCTTTTAAAAGTAATCTCATTCCAGCTTTTATTGGGACTTGAATGACAAAATAACGGGTCATATTAATTATCATGGTAATAATAAGAACAATGAGCTTTTTAAATGATCTAAACACATTTCATTATGCAAAGATATATGCTCATTAACGACGCACAATGCGAGCATGATGGTCATATGCCGTAAAAAATAGAGGCTATTGCTAGGCGTCTTTTTAATGCACAGGATATTCGACCCAGTTGTCTTAACTTTGTGTTTTGACATGGCAGGAAAAGGACCTCAGGCCTAAGGCCATTCACCGTTCTGCTTCGAGAAATTGACCCTATCTGGAAAACTGTAATGCTCTTCCGCAGTCATTACAGCCTCATCATATTTTCTTACCGATTAGAAATAAATGATTTTCGTTATCCTTACGAAACTAGAGACTCTCACGACAACGTCTGATTAAGTTTTTCTCAGCGATTTTGTTTGTTGGGTAGTGGTTATTATTGAAGTAACATACTAAGATATTATTAATGTCAAAACAAATGTTTTAAAGTCGTTCCTATTGTTCTGTGTACGACATAATGATTAAACTAGACAATGTTAAAATCGTGTTGTATTACTGCTGCGCCTTTCAGTCAAATACATAATATTAACTAGTCAACCTGGCACTATTTTATGTTTAAAAATCTCGTTTAGAAAGCTAATAATTAAACTGGACATGTTAAAATTGTGTTGTATTACTGCTGCGCCTTTCCGTAAAAGACATAATATTAACTAGTCAACCTGGCGCTATTTTATGTTTAAAAATCTCGTTTAGAAAGCTAATAATTAAACTGGACATGTTAAAATTGTGTTGTATTACTGCTGCGCCTTTCCGTAAAAGACATAATATTAACTAGTCAACCTGGCGCTACTTTATGTTTAAAAATCTCGTTTAGAAAGCTGAAAGTTGTAGTTGTTTAAAGTGCTACCTTTATATCGCGATGGTAGGCCGGTGCATTATGCTTTTCTTTTACTGATTGAGTACATGTAAAAGTAGGTTGTGATATGTATAATAAACAGTATTTGTGCACTGTGCTTTGACAAGCGTATGATGAAAATAAGCATCTAAAAGTTCTTGGTTTTTATCAGTACAAGGTACTGGTTAAACCTGTTTTCTTCCCCCCCCCCCCCCGCATCTGTACATTGTTGGCGATAGCAGCTCGCCACATAAATGAGTAGAAGAAAGATAATTTGTTCTAGGACGCCTTCCTACCATCAAGTATACCTATTTACAATATATTTTTTACTAATGTAGTAGATTTAAGAGATGTGATATTAGAAAAAAGTTTTTGATCTTAATACTTATGTTAAAATTATACGTTGCAGACCTATAATTTACGTTCAAGACATACCACGTAGCAAAAAAAAAGTGTTCTTTTTCGCATACTATCATATCACAAAATGTATGAATTTAGGTAATTATTCACCAAGAGTCTTTATTTGATTGAATTTGTACAGTTTTGTGTTTAGTTAAAATACTTTCTATTTTGCATATGTCACAATTCACCTATTTTTTCACTTTATAAACACAACTGAAATTTCTTTGGTTACAGGTTTGTCAGAGCCAACAGCTACAAATGTCACGAGATTTTAAGCAGAACCCCACAGGCAACTCTCAACAGCAGCAACAAATTTCAGTGTTCTCCACTTACCCTCATTCCACCACTGCTCCTAGGCCACCCTTTCAGATGAATATGTCACAAACTCAGTCTGTCAACTTTACAAACCAGTTCTCTGGTACTGGTAATAGCAATGGAGTGCCCGCTCATGAAGAAATGTGCCAACATATGATGAAACAACACGTTGTACAGCAAAACAACATAGGTGCTACAGCCTCGCAAAGAGAAATCCAGCTTCAACAGTTCTTGAACAGGCCTCCACCGGAATACAAACATCACACAGTTACCAATCAAGTACTTCCTCCTCATCAGCAGATGATGGCAGATAATTCCATGGTAGTATTAAATCCTACTCAGACGTCTCAGCGGTTTTCTCAGCCTTCTGATGTTTCAAGAAGAGGACTGGTATCCGAATCCACAGTACACACTTTACAACATCCTTCTTCGCAGAATCAGATGTCAGTGAGAGCAAGAACACAGCAAGCTTGTGTTCCAACGCCACATGTGGGTATGGGAAGTGCCTTATCAAATCTCAACCAAACGACAGGAAGCTCAACTCATCCAAATATTACATCAGCAAACCTTGCCGGACACATGTCACGAACTAGATCTGTGTACAGCAGTTGCCTTCCTCGCTCCCAGAGGCCTCCAAACGTCAATGTAGGACCTGAGGGACTAAACATATCACAAAGAGCAGTAGCTCCAGAATGGAGACAATTGCTTTTGCAGCAGCAGCAACAACAGAGTGGTGTTAGACCAATTAGCCAACCTTCATCCCGCATGCAATTTTCTCGGGCACCGCTTGGGACCATGGGACAAAATATGTTGTCTCCTACAATGAATATGTTAAATCATCAAATAATCCCAAGAACTGTGGTTCCACAACAGGCGATGAGAGGCGAAACTACACAACGTCAACATCTACAAAATAACCAAATACTGATGCACCCACATCAACAAATGACATTTCACACAGGAATGGACCCTATGGACAGTACTAACGGTCAACCTAATACTATGTTGATGACAACACTGGCGTCATCAACCACTAATTTGACTAATCAAAGAAATATATATCCAACCAATGACAGTACTAACCAATCCAATCAAGTGGATGATCCAACACATTTTAATTTAGATTTCTTAGACAATAACTTTATTGAGGGTACAGACTCGGATTTGCTAAACATAGATCCGGTTCTGAACGGCGGTAACAGCAGTTTCAGCCTGCTAGACGAGATGAACATGTTAAACAAATAATTCAATAAATAGCAATATCATCCGGATGAAATTGCATGATTTGAACTACGCAATATATTTTTTTATATCCATGCCAAATCATTTGTTTGCATGATTTGTTGTTGTTTAGACTACAGAATGTGACCAAGTTAAATGGAACGATTTGGTTATGTCAATGGAATATTAGGAACATGGGGTCATACAGATGCTTTAATGTATATGTGTTACGTATATGTTCACGTGAAAAAAAAAGAAGCCTTTTGATATATTTTTTTTATTAATTCTATTACTTTAAGGCATTCAAAGCCGTGAAGTGCAATTTGTTTCTTCCGACAAATGGTCATAATAAACAATTAATAAGCTGTCCTTGCCAGGTTTTTGAGATCACCTTAGAATTGAACATTCCAACTGCATGAAATTTATCATTCCAAAGCTTATGAGTGATATAGCACTATATATGTATATTGTAGTTGAAGTTTGTAATGTTACATTATGAGATACTCACGAAATGGTGCTGTATAATATACAATTATCTATGGAACTATGAAATGTAACGTTTTCCGGAATTTTTACGCATGTTATAAACCTTAAAAAGGTGATTGTTCCTGAAACAGTCATTGGAATATCTGATTGGCATAAACATGTCTCAAAACATTGACTTTACATAGTTTTATTTTTTATATTCTGATGATCCATATTGGTTATATCCGTTCTTTTGAGGCCAAAAAGCAAAACAAACAAAGGCACTGCTCTGCTTATAGCTTTGTACGTCTAAAGTAGGCCCGTAATCGGTCTTATTGTAAATTATCAACTCAAAAAATAGTTTGTACTTCCAAAATCGCATTATATATAGAATTCGATACCCCTTTTCATTGTAGTTTAAAATATGTATAAAATTTAAGCTTCATTACATATTATGGAATACAAAATATTATTCTTGCAATTGGTTTTATGTCATTTTTTATTTAGATTTAAATACTTTAAAGTATATTCCACAAATTGGCTAGGAATAACGTGATGTTCCGATTTAGACATTTTAACTTGACTTATTTGAATCCATCGTGCTAGATCTACCGAAATCACCAGCAGTTCATATTAAGATTCTAAGTGTATGCAGCGAGAAAAATTGCCAGAAATAGAAATCTACACCTGTAATTATCAATTTCCACTTAATTCATCGCGATCAATTAAATCATAAGAAATACTTGCCAATAAATTAATTCGTGACACTTGTAAAAGACTTGTGAATTTAGTATGATGATCCATGGAGAAGATTTACATTTTCAGTTGTCAATATAGAGACATTTCATTTAGATTTTTTTTAAGTGTTTGAACTTTGAAAACCTTCCACAAATGTTTAGCCCCATATTGCATTCCAATTTCAAAAATATTGGAGTGCTACTCGTATATTTGAGTGTTTAAAATTTATTATGGTGCTTCCTGAAATGTAAAGTTTCTTGTTAAATATTCCCAAAAAAGAAGCTCATCCTATGTCTAATGGGGCAGAAAGAAGACCTTTGTTTTTTTCGTAAAATAGTTTCCTTTTAAATCGGAAAATACTTTTGAAACTTGCACTTCAAATATTCTCATTAGCTTTCTCAACGATACAACAAGTTTATTGATACAATTTTGGGAAACACTACGATGGCGTAATATTGGTTTTAAATTATCTAAATTCACACTGTTCAAATACTGTGTCCAAAATATTTGTTGTATATTGACCATGTATTTTACATTATTAAAATCACATGTTTACATTTCCGAGCCACGTTTGTCTTAGAATATCCCCACTGGCACAGCGGCATGTCTGCGCTAGAAACCTGGTTTAAATACCCGTAGTGAGCAGAGCACAGACAGCCCATTATGTATCTTTGTGCTTAAACTACAAACAAATATAGAATATTCCTAGATGCTGTTCGAATGTTTGTGTAACATTTTCGTAGATCCAGTGTTTTGATTATTAACAACTGCATATGAAAACTCTTTTGCTTCAAATAGTTATTTTGAAGCAGTTTTTGAATCAAGTGCAATTAAAAGTAGGATGTTCAAGTAAATGTTTGATGTTAAGTAAACGGTCTCCATTAATGCTTATTTTCTGTGAATAATAATAATAATAACGCGTGGCCTATGAAAAAGTTTGCTATGATTACAGTTAGTTGGATAGATTCTATTAAAGCAGATATATTCGTAATAGATATGCTGGCTTATCGATAAATTAGATCTGATGTTGAATACTAACTATTATGGCCTGGCTGTATGGTTACTTAGGAGTCAGAGATGAATCACATTTGATGTTCAATTTCAGTTAAAACAACAAAACCGACTAAAACACAAGTTTAACAAAGGAATGTACACATGGGCTACCTAATTTTAAAAGTGTCGTTGAAGAGTGTAAAGAAAATCTAACCGACTGTTTAAGTTATATATATATATATTTCTTATCATATGGTGTGTTTTCTTTTTCATTTATTGTCATATTGCATTATTAAATTAAATTGATCTTTTCAAAGCTTGTCGTTAAGAGTGGAAGTTTCTAACATAATAACGAACTCACGTACAGACATCTAATCTTTGTAACATGCATTATAACATGAGCATTGTACTTAAATTGTAGGTTAATGTACCTTTAATAACGCCATCAAAACAGCGAGTTGTCTGTTTTCAATGTCATTTCCCCCTCCACTTTAAGTAAATGCTTGGCGGATGTATGGGTTAAGCGTTAAAGGTTCATGATGAGAGAGTAGGAAGAGGTGGAGTGGTAATGCCCTGAAAAACGTGACTATTTTTCCTGTTCATCCTTTAGCAGACTCTTTACTGACTACATAAACACCTCGGAACATGACTTCTTTTCTTCTGATTTTTTTCCCGTTTTTTTTATAATACAAAATGTTATTTGCTCTAAAACTACAGTATAATGATTATAAAGGTACTGCTCGTGTCACTGAACTTAACGCAATTGCTTTACAACTGATAACATTGGCTATGTTTTTATCCACACCACACCTTTTGCACTGTCTCTCTGTTCTTCCCCCAACAGGGATTCAGATTGTCCGAGATGACAAATTTTGGAATATTAAACAAATAACAAATTATTTTAATGTTTATTGTACATGCAATTAAACCACCATTAAATACAACAAAATAAGAAGTAAGTGGCGAATATGAAAGTAAAAATCATACATTTATGTAGGCAAAGAACTAGTCGTAAAGAACTTGTGCGTAAATACGAGGGGAAAGTAGTTTAATTTCGTGGTGCGCAAACTAAGGGGACGTGGAAAATTAGGAGAGGGGCGTGTAACAATAACTATAGTAACATAAATTTTATATGAAAGTAGAAATTTAAAAATGAAGTTTTAAAACTACTTTATAAAATAGTATATTACTACTATTAAGTAGCAATAATAATTAACATATAAAAATGTCATGTAGTATACATATAAATTGGTTGTGCAGGGGGAGGCGAAACCAAACTCATGCTTAGAGAAGGAGGGCGCCATAAAAGGTTTCACCACCAATGATTCAAGAAAACCAAAACACAATTTATACATATAGCCTTAGTTAGTTATTCCACAATGGATATAAATCTGAAACACTCTTTCAGATTTATATCCATTCTGAAATAGCTAAATAAAAGACCTAAGACAATAATGTAATGGTAGCAGCTTTCTCTCCAACGATCAAGCATGTTAAATCATTAATTAAAAGCAACACACTGTGCATTTGATTCTTTAAAATACGTAACTTTTTCAAGAAACTTTGAAAATGTATTATGCGGGAGAGAGTTTTTACCAGTGATTTAATTTCGCCAAACTGAGTTATTGTGACATAAATGCCTAATTTCGATAATATTGGAAACCTTTTACTGGAAAGAAGTATCAAATATAGATTACAAATAATTCTTTAGTTGTTTTAGATAAAAACAAAAGACGTGACCTGACTTCATTTCCTGTTTAACAAACGTGATGTAACATTTATACGATTATGAGAGTGTATAGTACGCCTTAAATGCTAGATCATGAAGTTTAGTAGTAATATATATGGTCAAATTTTACAAAAAAAAAAGACTGAAAATAATTTAGATAGCATAATTCTTTACTGGCCCCTTAGTAGTTTCCAATAAGAAGAGCACATATTAACATTTGAACTGTACCTTATTTGTTGTATGTGGCTGCCGACAAGGCCTTTCGCTTAACATTAAATAGAACTCGCCAGTATGGATATACCTTGCCATACAAAGTCTCAGTTAAAACTATTTATATCAATCATTGTTACACAGACAAGACTTAATGTCTCATAAACGGTTAATACAAACAGCGTTTCAACTAAGATGTTATAATCAGATTACCTGATGAACTCTGTTATTCAGCGGAGGGCCTCTTTGGTAGTGTTATAGGGGAAAAAAATGGTGCAATTGAAATTTTATTATATACGCTTCTTACTGAAAAACAGTAATGGGCCTGTAAACAACGATGCGTTTTAAGTTGTTATCTGTCTTATTGTGAGGGATTTTGACCAATAAAACTTTAACATCTGTTTATTTCGTTTCGAAACATAGCGAATTTCACCTTCCGTAAGAATCTCTTTATGTACACCTCATTTAGAATAAATAACTCTGGAATACAAGATAAACATTTTAACACAGGTCTTCAAAATAATAAAATCACGATAAAAATAGTTTTCTCCAAACCCACCTTTAAGGGTAACTTTCGATGCACATAAAGATAAAAAATGTTTTTGAGAAAGCAAAAACAATCATAATAAAATTACCATAGCTTTGTCATATATATATATATCATCGCTGTTTACGTTAAATGAGGGCGTGGCGTAGCCAGAGGCTAGCGTGTGCCCGGATTGTAAAAAAAAGAGAGTTCATGGTTTGCATCCCGTTGCTGCAAAATTGCGCTCCGCACTTTGAGGCCGTGAATGAACTATATAATTGACATTTAAATCCCACTATTTGATTAGAAAGAATTTCCAATGGGCGCTGTTGGCTAGCTGCTTTGCCTCCAGCCTATTAGTTAAAAATCATGGAAAGCTATGATAGCAATGTGTGTAGCTTTGGGCAACAATTCTGAAAAACAACCAAACAATACACCAGATGAAGAAGAACTGTATCTTTATGTTTTCTATGTAAAATTGGTAAAGTAGAGTATGGAGATGTAACGGATGAACAGATATAATTTCGGTTACAGCATAAAATATTATAGTTGCCAAATTCTAATTGCAGATACTAAATTCTATACTTATGTATAACATGTCAGTGTTTTACATGCATATCGCGTTGTTGAATTATGTTAAACACACAATCTCAAAACGGAATTTTAAAGGATTTACATCATTTTATCTATTCCGCTGTATAGTTCATCAATTATTCCATCTGTAAACAAATATAGAAAAATAAATACTGCGAGTGAGGCTGCTAATGATCTATTCGTCATTAATATTCGCTTTCTTTAAGATAATGTTTGAAATACAGTTTGTTTGTTTGAAGTTAAGTACAAAGCTACACAATGGGCTATCTGTCCTTTGCCCACCACGGTTATCGAACCCCGGTTTCTAGCGTTGTAAATCAGTAGACATCCCACAGCGGGGCTTGAAATACAGCTGTCATCGGATGGTCTTACTGAAAATATGCTCTCCAGCGGCAATTGTTTGTTTAG
>NW_013665750.1:160353-168021 GCF_000517525.1 Limulus polyphemus
CGCGAGCATGTTTGGTGTGACAGGGATTCGAACCCGCAGATTGCGAGTCGAGTGATCTAACCACCTGACCATGCCGGGCCCACAGCGGCAAGTCTGAAGACTTATAACCATAAAAATCGGATTTCGCTACTCGTAGTGAGCGCAGCACAGATAGCCCGTTTGTGCTTAACTACAAATAACAATATATATATATGTTGAATAAAAAAATTAATTTGCTGTATTATATGTAAAATCTAATATCGACCACCACTATCTTTTATATTCAGAAACATTATATAATACTGTTTCTTGAAAATAAAACAAGCACACATTATACCAAATTAAGCACTCTTTCTTGAATCATTTAAAAATTGGAAAACAAATTATCCATGTTTAAAGTATGTAATATTTCATCATCTCTTGATTGAGTCCTTATGGTCGATTTATTTCGATTCATGGCCACAAGTTACTTCTTTGATCTTAGTGGATGCGTAACAAAATTTATCAGTTTGTTAATAAACAGTATTATCAACATAAACTATTCTAGTAACATTGCATCATTGTTCAAAATTGTTATCGGCAATCGCTTAAAACAGAACTTTATTAGTTAATGTTGTTCTAACTTTGTAAATAAGTTTGTAATGTGGGGTGATTTACATAATTATTTCAGGTTTAACAATTAATGCTTGTTGTATCCATTATGTCAAAACACTGCAGACGGAAATAAGGATTGTTGACAGTATTTTATTGCGTTGTAAGTTATGTTTAATTCTTTAATGGTTCGGAGATCGTGTTTAATTTTTTTGTTGTTGCGTAAAAATTTCTATATCATACAAGATGAGAGAAAACACAAACCACTGTGATGAAATTTTTATTTAAACTTGTTTAAATATTCACACTTACAACTTATTTTGCTTGAAATAAACACTTAACATTTAGAGGATAGGCTTAGGTTTTCTGACCAAACTGTGACATAGATTCAAATGACAGCTTTATTCAAATTCACCTATAGAATGAATAAGAAACTTAGCAGAATAGAACTTATTAGTTAGTTTGTAAAAAATTGGTTTCGAAATTTAATATATAACAAGAATTACTTTTGCATTTCTTAACCACTTATTGAAATATGTTTGAGATTCATTAATATATTCAAAAGTGAATTCAAAATTGTTCAATACAGTCAGGTCATAAAACACTACTTTTTCTAATGGTTATTATTTTAAAAAATGAGGTAATTGAGCTTTGTAACTTTGTTTTACGTTAGCATATTTGCGTGCAGGCTTTAAAACATCAAGATTGTATTCATATATATATGATATTCCCAGGTTCACTGATTCCCTATATAGTAACTAAGTAGATGCCCAGAATAACAAAAGGCTCGCCAGATGATGTTTTACGGAGGAAAATCTTGAATGAGTTTGAAACAATGAAAGAGGCTGAGCACACGTTAAACACAGTGTAACAATCTGCATCTTCTTTCTCATCAACTTAGTCACGATTATATGAAACAGTACTCTCTTCATCCTCTGAATTGTCATTCTAGGCCTCTGATTCCCAATCAAGCGTGTGCACGGGAAGCTGGTCCGTAACATGCAATTTTAGCTAATCAATATCAGTATGCTTCATATGCTTTTGCGTGCTCTGCAATCACAGTATTTCATATGTCAATGGACCAATCTGTCTGAATACAAAATAAGGATTTGTCTAGCCAGAACTGAGCTACTTCTATGCAACTGGCATGTACCAAAAAACATACCTAGTAACTACACTGAAACATTTTGATTGTTTGTCTTAACACCTCTTCTGGCATGTAGCAACCTTTCCTAGCTGATGGCATGCAAACTCGGACACATCAGTCAATGCAGACCTTAGCCACTCTACATATTCTTGCAAATACTGTGACACATCTGCTCTAGAGAGAGGACCATACATCACATCCACATAGAGCAACATTTCCCGACAATATACGAGCATGTTTGACAAACAACCAATCCAGTGTTTATTACAGTCAATTCATTTGGGATTTAAAACATTGCAAGGAACTCCTTAATAGTTTGTATTACCCACCCTGCCATACTATCGTATTGGGAGTGATGGGACATAGTGTTTCATGATGTTAGAAAAACACGTAGTTTCAAGAAGTCTTGATAGAAATAAATAAAAACCCTATAACCCGAGCGCTTTCAAAAGGTGGACATTTCTTCTTCAGAAGAAGAAAGGTCCACCTTTCGAAAGCGCTCGGGTTATAGGGTCATAGTGTTTATCTTCTCCACACCCAACACTTTACACAACTCAGATAATACCTGGTTATTTAAATTAATTTCCTGCTCTGTGTGATTTGCTTCAGGTGCACTTAACTGGGCTATCCATGCTCCACAAATATATCAACTATGGACTGTGCTGAATTATCGATCAATCGATAAGCCTTGGCCTACTTAGTGAAGTGTGTTTCAATTACTTCATTCTGTCTCTGTGAGAGAAACAGCAATATCCGAGGTTATTCTCTGTAAAAGTGAACCAACAATTCTTTGCTGGAGTTTATCTTGTCTATGCTAGCTTTTCCTCTGTCCAGAACAGATCATACAGTGTTGATACCACCACTTAACATCTCAACCTACAATTGTGTGTAACACTTGATGGCCTCCAGTCCTTGCGTTATGAATAGTTTGAAGAATTTCTTGCCTCTGAGGTCTTGGAACACAGATCGAGAACCACGTCTCAGTGGTTGATAGAAATGGTAGAGCACACACACACTTTCCTGCATTTGTTACTGCTCATACAAGTGCCACAAGCTACGTGCCTATGTACTACATTCATCAACATATACACGCCAAGCTTCACCTTTCTGCATAGCAAGGAACCCCTGCACTAGCTCCTGGTCCTTTAGTTACTTTTCCAGGAGCTCCTGAATCATTAATCATGGTATTCAATTCCCAGTGAAATTTACTAACATATGGCTTAATGTTTCTATTACAGAAGTGGAGTTAACTCCCACACAGTGTCTAGGGTCAAAACACTCAATGAGCAGACAGGGCCTCACCACGTGATAAGATAAACTATCTGAATTTCTGTGTTGTGAGCCTATACAATGCAGTATAACAAAGTCATGCTACTAAAACATTTTTTTATATAACATGCAATCACCACTTCTAGATTTTTAATGAGTTTAAGCACTTTGGTGATGGGTGGTCCACCCAAGTGGTGAATTTCAACTGTACAAGTAGTGTTTGTAGGTTTAGATTAAGACTGCAAGTATTTCTTCATTGTTCACTATCAGCATTCAGGAACCACAAGAGTATGACTGACATATACTATCACATATTCCACTCCACATAGCAACTGTGATGACATTGCCCCTATTCCACTATTTCTGGCATCAGTATCCAATAAGAATACACAGTCCTATCATAAATACACAAGCACTGGTGTTTTTACTAAAGTGCAATTTAGGGAAATGGAAGGCTTGACCACATTTCTTAGTCTATCTAAAATGTACATAGGCTTTAGTAAGAGCAGATAACGGCGGGATGATCTTAAAGAAGAGAGCCACAAAATATTGGTAATATGATGCAAAACCAAGGCAACTATGGAATTCTAGTTTGATCACAGATTGGAGCCATCCCATGGTGGTTGTTTAATCTGGCATGCATTGCCTGTATCTATATGATGGTGAGTTACTTTTTACTGACCCTGTCAGCCATATATGTGGTCCCAGCATATTCAACCAACAGGTCACCGAACTTATTTTGCTATGTTGAATCAAGATTCCTTACTTGAATTTCAAACAGCGACTTCAGATGTTTTAGCAACCAAGTACTTGTTTTTTGGATTCAGCATGACAGAAAAATGATGGAAATACCATTATGTTTGACAGGAGTCGATTTTAACAGTTGTCCAGTCATCTGTGACGATCTAATATCCTATCAGGCAACTTCAGTTAATGGCTTGAGTTATCCATTGGACAACCTCAAAAAATAATTTTAGTGCAGGCTTTTTGACAGGGCTTAAACTCTACATGTACGGGTGGAGGTCAAGTGACAATGTCACAGTATTTTGCAGATTTATATTCAAAACTTAATTAAGCAATTTTATTATCAATCTATGTCAATAAACTAATCATCAAAACGTAGTTTATAATTCACATTTTAATATTATATATATTTTATTTTCTTAATTCACCAGGAAAAATTAAAGTGCAAACATTCATTCTTGAGTGTCACATCATGTTTGCACTCTGAATTTTCCATTTTAAAATGTTTCTTATACCCCTGAAATGATCTTCTGGATTTAGAACAACGTACATATTTGTCGATTAGACTTTGCCAAGATATAATTTTTATAATATCCGATCTAATTGTTTTATTGAGATATAAACCAAAAAGTTGAACCCAATTGCCAAGCTCTTCTATGACAAACACTTTTTCACCAAATATCAGTAATTCTCTCTGATGTTTGGTCCTGGAACTTATTAGCTTAGACAAGACAACTTGAATTAAATGATTAAATAAACAAATATTCGATAGCAGAATCAAGCAGAAGCACCTGTCACAAGTTTAGAATTGTTGTAATGTTATCATATATACTTGTAACTTGATGCCCTGTTACACAAAGCTTCGGCAGTTGTGCTAATTGAGTCTGGCACTGATCTAATAGACAGTAAAGCAATAAATCTAAATGACAGAGAGATTTGAATTGTTTTAGCTCTGGGTGTGAAAATTGATAAAATGTGATTTCTGTTACAATGTGTGGTTATTTTAGAAAATAAAAAGATTAATTTAGATTTATTTCGCATTTTTTGACTGATGCTTATACATTTAATGTTATTTTAGAGAAAATTACATACAAGATAGAAACTTTACGCAAAAAAACTTTCTATATCCATATAGAAAAATTGATTACCATGTGGCTTTTCATGGAAAATGTTAAAGAACCAGAGCAAAAGAGACTAAAGACGGATGCCGAATAAGCGCTGTCATGCAGGAGATATGAGAAGATGGGCCATGTTCATACTTTTCAGGCATCATGGCTCTCAAACCCCAACTTCAAAATGTGGTGGCTCTGGTGTGATTCCCAGAGTTAACTAATCCTTTGTTATGTATGTGAGAAACATTTTTTGCTAGATCAAATTTTTGTCATGGTGTGCCCCTCTCTCAGGCAAGAAAGGGTTTGAAAATGCATGGTAATAACAAGGTCGTCAAACCACCCAATGCTGCAACTTGAACTACTCCAGTTGAAAGAGCAGTGAGAATTATGAATGCCAAGGATTTTGACAGACTGAGTATTCTTTTCAGGACCTGCCATGCCATTGTCAAACTTTGCCGGCCTTTCAATGACTATATTTAGCAATGCAATCTTGATGACAAAAAAAAAAGAGAATAGACATAGGTGCAACATACAAGATGGACTGCAGCAGAAGACTAATTGGAAAAAATATGGTTGTCATAGAGGTGCACAAAATTCTATTTCTTACTTTAATTTAATTGAGCACTGTTAGGGTTAGGATATTCACTTTAACTTTTCAGTCATTTCTATTGAAAATTGTATAATTTAATCATTTTAGGTATGCTGAAGTTGGTGTTATCAAGACTGACTTCCTTGCCATCCAGACATTTGGGAAAGCTACTGACGACAATTGCTATAATGCGATACTCCAGTCATTCAATGACTAGTGTGGTGTAAATACAGAGAAAATCCATAAGTTTTGCAAGTGATGGAGCTTCGATATGTAGGTTGTTAAAATTGGTGTGGTTTTTAAGGTGAAGACAAATCAACTAAAGCTTCAGATGGTGCATGATATTATATTACATGGAATTGGCCATTAACAGCCATCAAGGAAGCACAATTATATTAAAAGGTAGATAAGCTACTTCTTGATATCTATCTATCATTTCTATCACCAAAGTCCATGTAATAGGGGGCTTAAGATGTTCATTCTAACAATAACTGGAACCACCAGGTGGATTTGCTACACACAAAATGACTAGAGGTAGCTCACCCATTGGCTCTGCAGTACCCCTAGCTTCTTTATCACCTTTGGTGGCCCTTGCAGAATATCTCCTAACGTGGAGAGGCTCAACATTGCTCAATCGGTCAACACCTTCACCATTTCATGCACACTGACTCACCTCAAGCTGGTGGACTTCATCCACCTATGGTACTTCCAATATTTCCCAGGGTGACATTGTTCAACACTGGTTGGTGAATATTTGGGAATTGTGTACCACTGTGACTATCCTCAGTCATTCATCCTCCTGCATATTGAGGTTAAACCTCACCAGAGAACCTGATCAGCTGTTCTGGGCATATAAAATTTTAGCAAATCAACTAGAAAGATGTCTTGGACCTTTGCAGCATCAGAAAAAGTCTGATGTTTAGAAGAGACCTTCTCCTAGACCTTACTACTCATGCCTAATTTCTCTCCCAGTAAAGTCTTTTGATTTATGGAAAATGCCATTTCCTTGAATTCATACCTTTAATTTAATAATGAAAGAGCTTGGAATATACATGGGCAAATACTTTCATTAACAGAAAAACAGACAATCCACAAACTAAATCCTGTGTTCATATTCCATATTTATTACTTCCTACATACTGTGTAGTATTTTCATATTCACTGATTTCCCTTAGAGTAATCAGGTAGAAGCTGCAAAGTAACAGGAGATTCACCAGAATTTTCTTTGAGGAACAAATTCGACTTCTCGTAACCTCCACTGAATTTGAAGCAATGAAAGAGATTGGACACAAGTTAATTCTAATGGAACAATTTTTTTTCATCATAAGCATAATAAAATTTAATGCAAGCGTACTTGATGACACTTTTACTACAAAATAAAAGATGTCATGTTTTTGGGGCATCACCTAATTCGCCAGTGGGAAAGATCACTGTCTATTTCTATCCAGTATGCTCTACGTTGCTGTAATCTTTCCCACGAGAAACTCCATGTTATACTCTAGTTGAATGACCCAGTTTCGTGAGTAATTAGGGCAAGAGGACCTTAGTGGCTCCTTTGAACAACATTCTATAATGAGGTTACAGGCAATATGTAGAGATATGTTGAAAAAACAATATATATATTACCTAAGGGGTAGGAAACATATGTTATGCCTGCATACTACATATATACTGTCATCGTATTATTAAAGCCAGTCAGATTTTCATGAATTTGACTGATATCTAATGCACCATTTCCATTCGAAAAACTACGTTTTTAAGAAGTGAAAAATTAACGTTATGTATTTGAATTAAATGGGCCGGGCATGGCCTGGTGATTAGCGTGACCGGCTGAGCTCCGAAATATCTAAGGTTTGCGACGATACTAAATACACTCTGCTCTTTCAGCTGCGGGTGCATTATAAGAGTCAATATTGTTATTTGGTTCAAAAATGAACAAAGCCGTTGTGGTGTCGAATGCTGCTGTTGGGTGTGCTTACAGCTAAAAATGAGAGATGACAAGGATACTCTGACCGCCATTTAGTATGTTTGTCCCCTAAAGTTTAGTTCAGATTGAAAACATCAATACATCCATTCAAACTATTTTGTTAAAGCGACAAGTTCCAAACTTTGTTATTATATTCTTATAGTTTTTAACTACAACATAATTACTTTTCTGTGTAGTAGTAGAGGGTGGGGTATAATGGTTCTGTAGTGTTTGTTTTGTTATGGATTTCGCTCAAAGCTACATGAGGGCT
>NW_013665750.1:168031-172898 GCF_000517525.1 Limulus polyphemus
ACCAACCCACCGCCAACTCTTGGGCTACTCTTTTACCAACGAATAGTGGGATTGACCGTCACATTAATAACGCCCCCACGGCTGAAAGGGCGAACATGTTAGGTGTGACGGGGATTCGAGCCCGCGACCCACAGATTGCGAGTCGTGCGCCCTAACCACCTGGCCATGCCGGGCCTGGTTCTGTAGTGAGAAAACAAGAAATGGGGCAAGAATAAGATTGTGCCTCATATTTTCCAAATTAGTTTTTAGCGTTGTATTAAAGATTCAAAATGGACGTTCTTAGGTCAAGTATGATTAGTAATTCGTCTTAACTTAAGTCCTTTTCATCAAGATGTTTGTTTAAATATATTTCCAGAATATTTCCCTTATTAATGATTTTAAATTATTTTCCCGCAGAGTTAATATACATGAACTTGTTTTACTTGACATCAGGTACCTGATGATGACAAAACCTTGTCGAAACGTTGTACATTTGCTGTTATGTTAAACTTATATTAAAGTTTTTCTTCATTACCCATTCAAGCCGTCTCCAGCCATTATTACTTGACATTGTTTCTTAGAATATATATATGTACGGCGTAATCGTGATTTTTATAAAAGAGAGGTTAAATTTGACAATGTTGTAACCACGTTTTTCATGTTCATAACAATGCCTATTTACGAGGCTAGTAGATAATTTGGGGCTTCTGGTTACTTTATTTAATAATATTCATCTCTTCCCTTGTGCCTGAACTCCAATGTATCACCCTTTTCCTTATCGATTCTTCGAAGTCACAACTTAAAATGGAAACCCACTAATAGAAAAATAGTTTGGAATAGCATTTGCTTACATGTCGAAGTTTTACAAAATACGTCACAATAACATTAATATCCGTTACATTAGAAAGCACATTATTACTACGTCAAGAAACTGTCAGGTAAATATTTTATATTGGGGTGCTTTATCAATAACTTAATTTAAGTGGTATAAAATGGTTTGAACCACCAATTCAGAAAATTAACAAACGCTCTTAGTGTAGTCGGTTAGGAATCACTTCATTCTGAAACAAGCCATTTAAACAGAACAACGTAAAAAAAAACTTATAAGTTAAAGAAACTACATTGCGATGGGTGCAAAAACCATGCTTACTATCCCATTCAGTGGAATAGAATAGCTGTCGAACGATAATAATATCTGACTGTTGCTTAAACTGCTTTTAAGCATTGACGGCTACATCAACTTGATGTGAAAGTCTTTCTACATTAATGGAGAAATTTAAAAATATTAGAGCTTTCCTAAAACAATAGGTGAAACTACATCTTGCCCTACCAAAGACCTATCAAATATGTGAACTCTCGATGTACGGTTTGATGTGCTCTTCTTACAAGTTATTATCATTAACTCCTTAAAGTGAGAAACATATGCAACGACTGAGAGAAAATATAACAACGAAAACAATGTGAAGCTACAATAGTATAAAGCTTGTTTCCCCCCTTTTTAGGAAATATATTCAAGAGTGAAAACCCGTTAAACAAAGAGGATTGTGCATTATTTGATATCTGCTTATGATGTTTTAGGGATAGATAATGTACACCCTCTGTTGTTAATGGTATAAATGCCCTGATAGTTCACAGGTGAGTGCCCTCCACGTGTCATTATCCACCATAAATCATCCATGGAGCATATTTTTGGTGGGAAAGGATTGAGTACCAAACGACGTACCTTCTGAAATATACCTACCACGTGATCTCGTTCTCTAACTTAGGAGGCGACGAATCATAAGGGCTGTCCTATTTATGTTAGGATCCAGCGTGAACAAGGCGTCACTGTCTCCGAGTCAGTGAACTATTTGAAATCTTCGTACTTCTAGTGAAATCCTTCATGAATCAAGAGAAAAGCAACAATGAATTATTCAAGAAGTAAAGGAAATCAAGTTATTCGCGCAGGATACAAATGTTATATTGATGAACAAACATACATGGCTCAGATTTACATCAGATGCATTTGAGATTACAGTTTTTATATCACTTTATCTGCATTTTGTTCGTGACAATGAATCTACAGAACTATTGTTGTTCTTCTGAGTGTTTCATTTTGTATTTTGATACATATTATTGATATTATTTACCCTGGTTGTACTGAGCTAAATAGCACACAATATAACAATTCAGTGTCTTGCCATATTTTATCTTTATATTTTTCTGGCATATACTTTACTTTTTTCTTGATGCTTACAGTATTGTGTGCAATATTTCATGCACACTAAGTATTCAGTATGAATGCACTGTTACAGAACAATATTTCATGTGCGTCATGTAATTAGTAAGAACTTACTATGGTAGTACAATATTTTATTTGTATCAAATGTTCAATGTGGATATTATGTTGCACTGTACTAGTTAAAGAACACCAAGTGTTCAATATATATATGTACAGTTGCAGTGCAGTATTTTATGTTCACCAAGCGTTAAATACGAGTGTGTTATTGCAGTGATATTTTATGTGCACCAGTTGTACAATCTAAAAGTACTGTTTAAGTGCACTACCCGATGTGAACTATAAGAGTGTGTGAACTATAAGAGTGACTGTCAAATCCTACTATTCGGTCAGAAAAAGAGTAGACCAAGAGTTGGCGGCGTGTGCACTATTGACTGTCTCTCGCTATTCTTCAAATCACAATAAGAGAAGATGATGTGAAGATAACCTTAGTGTAGCTTTTGCGAGCAAATTCTGAACAAACCTTTTTTATTTAAGCTTCTAAAAAAACTGGAGAAAGTATAATGTTTTCCTTTTGGTAGATGGAGAGATATTGTATTAAACTTTACCTAAGGTCATGATGCTATTGTAATACAACTTCTTAACAGATTTTTGCGACACTAGAAACTATCGGGAATTGCAAGAACAACCAACACAATTTCTGTCCAAATTGCACATATCTCGCAGGACAGATGTCATAAGCATAAGGTTCAAAGCTTACTTGTAAGTGTAAGGTAGTAAAATGTTCGAAGTGCTACCAGTGCAGCAGAAGTGGATGCGACCATGACGGTATGCCAGTTGCAGAGAAAACCAACCATAAAAGAGTCCAGTGAAGAATTTTTGTTGGTGTTAAAAATGCCAAATTGTCAAAGAGTAACAGGGTATGTTCACAGAATCGTCGGAAGACATGATCAGTCGTGACCAGAGCGGTGAGAGTGGTTAACTTTTGGGGAGATAGAAAACCAACCCGACCCTATTTTCTTAAAGCAAGAGACTCGTCAGACCAAACCCCATGGATCCTTTTATTTTATTTTAACCTATTCAGGTTTTGTATGGACCCTCCTTTGTTACAATTGGTCAGGTTGACTCAGAGGTTCGTTGGTAACTATTGTATCATTTGGTATCAAATTTGATCCAATGTGAGCAAATTGAACCACTTTAATCATTTACATGAAGTTATGTTAACTTGTAATTAACATTTTTAATAACAATTCCTCTCCAACTTACAAGTTAATTATCGAGCTTAGCACCTCCGCTGATAATAAACAGACATGTGAAATGGATATTTTTAACATTACATATAAAATACCTTACGCTAACATTTTCTTCTGAGCTTAAACTGAGAACTATTTCAAGTATGTATTCAATGCAAACTCTTAAGTTACATTACTTTCTACCATAGAATATGCATAAACGGTCATAGAAGAAACTGTACAATTCATTACTTTTCATTTGTTACAGCCATTCTTGTGCTATACAGAAATCCCTATCAGAGTGCGATTGAATACGAGATGCTTTATTTTCATAGTTATAAATTAGTTACATTTAGTTTGTTTAGAAACGGAATGATGGAAAGCATGCTTGAAAACGAGCAACCAAGACAGTTTCCCTACCCAGACAATATGATCTTTGAATAAAACCAAAATTTATTTCCCCATTACAGTATATTAATTATACCTATACATTGCGTATATGACCTTTATGCAAATTAATTAAGATCTTAAATACTCTTCTGGCTACTAAAAATATTTCAGGTATTGTATTGAAAGAAACACAGGAAAAGATCGAAACTATAAACATCTAGAATACAACAAAGGAAATATACAGGTAAAAACAAATGGTCTGTTATCCTAGCGACACAGCGAAATGGAAACAAAAATAGTATTACAACTAGAAAGGAATATATACAATGGCGTTATAATTATATAGGTTTTTGTAATTTATATTGCAGTATGTTCATTATCAGTATAGTTTGCAATTTCTGGTCCAAGTAACAAAAGCAAAGATATTCACATACTTCGTAAATTTATACCAATACATCCAAGTCGGCTGAAGGTGAAATACACGAGATTTTATTTTTAAATAATAGTTGAGGTGGCGAATTCCTCTGAAGATTCGTTTCATTTTTCGACATACGTAGGCCAACAAAAATAGTGAACATATTATAGCGGCATTGCTAACCATTTGGCCAAGCCCGGTCTTTTGTTATGTAAAAACATTATAAGGCAAATGTAGATAGAGAAACAAGTTTCTGGTTCAAGAAACACTGGATCAGTGGTAAGTTTACGGACTTCCAATGCTAAAACCCGGGGTTTGCTTCTCCGGGAGAGGAATAATATTACTTGGTTTCAGATTCAATTAAATAATGAAAATATCAGGCATTAATTTTGTGATTTATTTCAAATGTGTTTCCAGAACAAGAAAGTGAATTACTGCTGAATAGCAGGAGGTCATAATATGCCACATTTATTGGTTGCTTCCATTTGGAGTTTTACGATAAAAACAAATCTGTGAATTATGATGGGAAAACATTTTTTACGTTGCGAAAGTATTATTTTCATACTGAGCTATTTTTAAGCTTCGAAAGTGTTACGTATTCGAATTTCAAATGATCTGAAATTGAGTTGAATG
>NW_013665750.1:173570-178744 GCF_000517525.1 Limulus polyphemus
TTTTTGTGTGTCACGTGGTATGTTGAATGCAGCATTGGTTCAAATTAAATGTTTGTGATATCTAAATACAAAGTCTATAGTTTCTTACGAATTATGAACTCAAATTACCGATATTAACAAGCTAGAATATAAAATAATAGCCTGCTATCTTTTCTATCTGCTTTTTTATATCTATCACCCCACTGCTTCTTCTAAGCGTGTACCTAGTTCCTAAAACCCATTTTCTTTTCTGAGACTGATGAACAATTTTCCATTATAAATTTTGTTCACACGCATATATTTAGAATATAAACTAAGTTAATATATTCCACAATTGTCCTATATAATAACTATTTACATGAAACCCAATTGTGGATACGTGCAAGATGTTTTGTCTTCTTGTCCAGTTTTTATGTACTGACGTCGCAAAGAATCGTGTTTGTGATATTTCAGGACGTATATAAAATGATATTAAATATACTTTATTTAAATTGCAATGAATGTGAAACAAGCCAAGGTATCCCTTCACAAAATCAAGCACAGACTTCATATATACACAAAATACTTGGTAATATGTTTTAAATTAAGTATGTTATTTTTAGAAAACCTTTTAATTGGTAATTTAAAAAAAAATATGAAAGAAGATTTGTTTATTTGTTTATTTTTGAATTTCGCTCAAAGCTACACTAGGGCTATCTGCGCTAGCCGTCCCTAATTTAGCAGTGTAAGACTAGAGGGAGGGCAGCTAGTCATCACCACCCACCGCCAACTCTTGGGCTACTCTTTTACCAACGAATAGTGGGATTGACCGTCACATTATAATGCCCCCACGGCTGAAAGGGCGAGCATTTCTCAGTCTTATAAATGATTCAGTCATTATTTCATATTCTTATCTTTCCCTCAGCTACTGTTACTTCTGTGAAATAAAATGGATCACATATTCATAAAATTTTTGGGCTATTAAGCCAATAACTTCTCAGAATATAAACTGCAGAAAAAAAAAGACCAACATTTGGAAAAACATCAAAAACAAATTTGTCGTTTTAGAATATTCTCTCGATTCCATTTGTATACAAATTATAAAATCGCAGAAAACCTCGTTAATCTTTTCATTCTTCAAAGAAATCGATGAGGGGGCAATTAGCATTAGCTCAAAAATTCATGTCTGATGTTTTATTTTCCACAATTCCTTTTCTTTCTACTGATCCATCTTGTGAAAATCATTCAGAGTTAGGCTCAAATATATAAACAATTTAAATTTTTAAGTTTTACCATTACATACCTTTTTTGTACTTTACGAAGCCGAACTTTTCAAACATAATTCCACAATTCTGTCAAACTTTCACAGTTAACTTTTGATTGTATTTTAACAAAATGTTGTTGATACCCTCTTCGCAATTGCTCCAAACTTTAAACTGCAATTTCTGGTCTTCTTTTATCTAAATCGCTCTCTGTTGTTAAACAAAAGTCTGTTCTTGTTTTTTTTTAGTATTTTATGGATGATATTTTTTTATTTGTGTGTGTCGATTAGCTCTTCTCAACAAAGTTATTCAGGTTAGCTGTTGATTTTGTCCATTAAATTTACATTATGCTCTTATTGTTTTAATGCTTTCAAATTTATTATTATAATTATTATCATTTACTCTTTGTCTCTACTATTAACTTCTGAGAAAATCAAACGTATATCCTGGATACTGTTCCTGGTAGGAGAGAGCTGGTACGTGAAATTTGGCCATAACATACATATTTTGTCCAAATTCTATCTCTTCTCAATCAACACATCTGGTTACAAGAAACGTGCAACTTCTACGGAGTTGCTGGTAACATTTTCAAAACGTTTTGGAGTCTTTTAATTAAAATTAATTCATATTCTGAAAAAAAAAATATGTGTTTTGGAAAAAAAGGAACCGAAGTCAACGTCATTTCCAGCTTAAAAAATATTTTATAAAGATTATGTTTGGAAAGACCTGTTAAGCGCCATTTCTGAAGTATCTGTTTAGGACCCAAACGATCTCTGTTTTGAAAATGCTAGGTGTTTTACTGCATCCTTCTGCAGCTGTAACCACACATTAGAATATAGGATTTAATAAAATTTTACTATTAGCACGATGTTTCTTGGCTATATCATGCAGTTCTCGGTTGACACATTCTGAAAGAGCTAACTATACATACATGACCTTTCTTCTCCGTAAAACCTTCAACTATTTTTTGTGCCGGGTTCCATGTTCGATGACGATTCATACCACCTTAGAAATTATTTATAGATGCTCTGTTTATTCTTCATTATAGCAAAGGAACATGTTGAGTAATCTTCTTTAAGATTCACAAGGAAAAGTATTGTTTTATCTTTCCTAAACATGTGAACAACACAGAGCCTGGCTATGTATCACTGGCCTGTTTTTGATTTTGTCATATGTTCCATAGTTATGAAAGACAATACTCTTCAAATTCTCCTTTCCGATACGAATGTTTTTTTCTTTCTAGTTAGCTTTAAACATCTGCCTGATAAAAAAAAAGTTGTAGAATGGAGATAATTTCCATTACTTTTTTCAATGGAAGACTGTAAGTAATATATTTAGTGCCAACGAAACTTTATACAGCTACAGTTGAAGACTGAAAGTAATACACTTAATGTTAACGAAACTCCAAACAGCTACATAATGGATGATGTTCGAAATTTACGACAAAACCTTTGATGGCCACTCATTTTTTATTTTCCTGTTTCATTTGTCAAAATGGAAGAAAAAGGGGTTAAAAATTTATTGTTATATTAAAACTTCGCAAATAACCAACAAGACTGAATAAAACAAAAGGAACGTCTAAAATAATGAAACAAATAAACAGAAAAAATATATACTTGTATATATGTTTTTCACATAAGTTAATCCATTTATAAACAGAGTTTCATTATTATTTTTTAGTTTTTTTGTAATATATGAAAAGAAAAATCTATGAAAAGTAAAACACAAAAAAACAGATATTTCGTGAGCCATGGTTCTAAAAGTAAACAAAATAAAGCCAAACCAGTTTGTTAATATACAGTGTAGCATATATTGTCTAATAATCTAGTTTATGAAATTCGGCGAATATATTCTCTAGCGTTATATGTTGAGTGGTTCTTGGCATTATCAACGGTAAATTTTACTGTGATCGACTGATTTGGGCATTGCACATCTCTAACTTTCAAAAATTTCATATATATATATATATATATACCGTTAAGGATTTATATATAAATTTACTTTACAGCTGCCTGAATAATGAAAACGTCATACAATGAATCTGAATGTCCTCATTCCAAGACAATTCACAACATTTCACCAATGCAGCGAAACCAATTATTGTAGCAACACATATTCCAAAACCACTGCCTTATGACCTCATTTTTACTCTATGTTCAACAATTCTATACAGACAAGAAAATGCATATTAAAGGAATGTATAAAAATACAAAGTATGTTACTTTTTACAGTAAACTTTCTAAGATGCTCAATTCTGCACACAGTGGTAATACATAATGTTTTACAGTACAAATAATATTCCAATGTATAAAATGTCATAAAACTTTGAAGAACTGACGGTACTTGAAACTTACATATTTGATATGCATAATTACACACACACACATAAATATATACATTCACACATGGCGTTACAGTCTAAACAAACAGAGTATTGCATCATTTTGAAGGGAAATAAATATGTTCATTTAATGAAATGTTCTCAGACAAAGTAAAAATACTAAGATATCTCAAAGAATAAGAACTAGAAATATAAGACGCCCAAGACGCTAATGAAAAATAACCAGTGAATGAACAGCGTATCAGAGTTGTAAAAAACGTCATATCCAACCTGTGCTGCCTATAGTAACAATATGATTTGATAAATGATCCGCGTAATTTTGCCAATTACAACTCACAAATATATATATATTAATTTATCACAATGGAGTGTATTAAAAGTCAATTGGATTGAAAATCATAAAACATAGTTTTTATTTATTTAAATAAACGTGCTCTTGGCAGCGGTGCTACTTGAAGTTGATTAATTTGTAAAATGTAGATAAGATTCTAGTAAACTTGTCCCTGAAATGAAAGTTTTTCTCACGATCCTTCTTTTCTTCATATTTTTTGTTCGTGTTTCGTCACGGTTATACCTACTTTAAATGCACCTATTTGCGCGGCATCTATTGAGTTATCTGATAAGCATTTTTCACATACATCACATCGTATATATAAATATTCGTTAATTTTTTAAAGCAAATAGTAAAACTCAAACTTAAATATAACAGTTTCATGTAAAAACTAGACAGTAAAGGAACATAGGTCGTTACGATGAACCAATATACAACATATTGAAAGGCATTCGATTGAAGCAGTTATCATTGGCACCGTAAAGTTCCTTATGGACATAATTGAAGTACAACACATCCTAAAGTGGACAGTATACGTGTATAGATAATGTAAGTTGGAATTTTTGAGAACGATCAAAGAAAAACTGTCATTGTAACTTAGGAAAGTTTTATTTGTCTTACTTAATAGGAAATTAAGATTGAACAAAAGCATAATTACAGTAAATTAAACTTTCATTTTGCGATTATATTGAATACAGAAGTTATTAAAAATAACCTTTTGCACTTAACTTCAACGACGTATTTGAGTACTGTAGGGAAGCCTTTCCAAAAATACTTAATTTTTTCTGTTTAACCAATTGATAATTTAAATGTTTAAATTTTCTAGGTAAATATATTTGTCTCCATGCAAATGTTTCTAAACAACTCAGACTACCACACAAATCAACTCAGATTTGACAGTGATAGAGCGTGTTCATTAAGTTATAGAAATACCGAAATTCACTATCTTTATCTGAATGTATAATACTTTCTTTTACTTTGCCTCTAAACACAGTTGAAAATTTGCTTCGTTAAAACAACACTACACGGTGGCGAATCCAGAGGGCGATCCAAATAAATCTTGCAAAGTTTTCAAACTTTGAAACCCTACTCGCTATACCAGAGCCTTATATAATACTAGCTGAGTTACCCAGCGTTGCACGGTGAAAATTTAGACTTGAAATGTATAGATCAGTATTTTTTCAGCAAAATATTCGGTAAGTAGACAAAAGCTGTGATGCGAGAAATAAAAAAGCATTTAATCAAACAAAGCTTTATTTGGAATTAGATCGTGTTTGAGCTT
>NW_013665750.1:179552-181172 GCF_000517525.1 Limulus polyphemus
CATTCTTTTAGCGGCAGAAGACTTCCCATAGAAAGGGTGTTTCTTATGTGGCATAATCACCTGTATCACTAAACAATAATTTGCAATTCGCAAAGTTATTAAATCACTTATGAAACCATTTAGCACTATTTAAAGAAAATTGTTTTTGGAAATACTGAATTGACAGCTTTCTATGTGCAAAACGTGCTTATGTTTGTATGTTTATTACAAAAAAAAATGGTGCAATAATAATTATTGTCAATTTCGTCATTAAATACTATACCAAATACAAAACAAATAGCACTATTAAATTTATTTTTAAAAACTGGTTATTATGAAGTTATTTTAAAATTTGTAAGTTCAACCGTTTGGTTTCGTATAGCGAACAAAATAAAAACTTCCTCTTTTATATATATAGAAGATAAGATTCTACGCTATACCAAACAACCAAATTACGTCCATATAAACTTTTCCGTCTCAAAAAAGGACAAAGAAATCCTAGTGTGCTCACATATACCCATCACTTCATTTTGACTCAAATATATTCAGAGAGCTAAGATTTAAGCCGAGCTACTTTTCGCTCCTACTCCCTCATTCGATTTTGCAGCATGTATCAGTACTCTAAAGTTTTCGTGGTCACGTAGGTAATGCCTTGTTATTGCTTTCAAATTTCGGCGTTTAATTTTGTTCGTTCATTTCTACATCTGATATTTCATCAGTAAAATATTTATGTGAACAGATTCTTTTAAAAAAAAGATTTTTATTGTTGATTGTCTCATTTATCTGGAACAAATACTATTCACATATAATTGCCTCTTGCATAAGATACGTGTACATATCACATTTTAAAAGTTAAACACAAATAAAATACATGGAACAGTTTGTTTGAAGTTAAGCACAAAGCAACATAACATAACGTTTTGGGACAACACGAGACCTATTGGTCCATCTAGGTTGTTCCATCTTCTAAACTAAACTAAAGCTATTAATTGATAACATAAAAAATAATCTTATCATTCATATACTTATCAAGCTTTCTCTTAAACTCACTTAAATGTACTGCCTTCACAACATTCGAAGGCAACCCATTCCAAAGGCCAACTAACTTGTTAGAAAAATAAAACTGTCTTAGATGAATATGAATCCAACCCTGCCAAAATTTATATTCGTGTCTCCTAGTCATACTATTCTCACTGTTAAGTATGAAAAAAGATAGTGCATTAGCATTGTGTGTTCCTTTACAATCTTAAACACTTTAATCAGATTCCCTCTAACTGTTATTTTTTCAAGAGAAAACAATTTGAGAGATTTCAATCTCTCCTCATATGACAATCCCTCCATCCCAGGCAACATTCTAGTAACCCTTCTCTGAACTTTCCAATAATTCAATGTCTTTCCTAAGGTAAGTAGTCCAAGACTGAACACAATATTCCAAATGTAGTCTAACCAGCGACCCATACAATGAAATTATAACCTCTTTAGACTTGTATTCAATATTTCTTTAGATACAACCTAAAATCCTATTTGCTCTACCACTAGCAACAGTAAACAGCTTCGATGGTTTAAGAGACTGATCAACTATTACACCAAGATCCCTTTCTTTCATAAAACTGTTAAGGTTATTCCCATCCAAATTATACT
>NW_013665750.1:181945-182865 GCF_000517525.1 Limulus polyphemus
CTCCCCAATCTAGTAAATGCTAGAACACTCCGGAGGAAGGAATAGTTCTAGAAAGAAGGTGGCGTGACACCAGTCACGTGACCTCGCTGACGCAACACTGCCCCCTCCTTAGTACTGTTCGTCCGGAACAATAGCCACTTACAATAAACCAATAACAATTAACAATAACTTAATTAAATGTACAGAATTACAATCACAAAATTACAATTCAACAAAGTCTCTTAATTTTACGGGACGTATCTTCTTCCGTACTGGTCTCCGTCTTGTTGGCTTCTGCTTCACGTGGGGTTCATCTGCTTCATCAGGAAATGTCCTATCTTCGGTAACAGTCACATCAGTGGTAGTAACTTCATCAAGAGCTTCACTGTTTCCCTTCTCAAAACTGAGTAGAGTTTCTTCTTCTTCAACGGTGGCTTCTTCATGTGGCACGTCTTCAGCAGCGTCATTTGTTCTGTTGTCCACTTCGTCCCAACTGAAATGTCCTGGACCGTGATAACGCCAAAGCCTGTTGGCATGTACCACTTTTGGCTTACCTCGCCGACCACATTTTATCCAGAAAGTCACGTCTGAGAGACGATCCGCTATGTCATAGGGGCCTTCCCATGGAGAAGACAACTTAGGAGACTTCCCTTTGATCTTTCTGGGATTATACAACCATACCTTGTCTCCTGGTACAAAGCTGACGTCAGTAGATCTCTTATCATAAGTCAACTTCATCGAATCAGCAGACGTTTTCAAGTTTGAACGCATTTGATGGAGAATATCATCCATCCTTTCCGATTACACTTTTACAAACTCTGACACATTCTCAGGCAACTCTTCATAAGGTGATCGTCCTGTTAACAGATCGACTGGCAACCGAAGTTCCCGACCAAACATCAACTTTTGCTGGAGTGTATCCAGTGGTTTCATGCTCTGCT
>NW_013665750.1:183970-184812 GCF_000517525.1 Limulus polyphemus
TCACAAAATTACAATTCAACAAAGTCTCTTAATTTTACGGGACGTATCTTCTTCCGTACTGGTCTCCGTCTCGTTGGCTTCTGCTTCACGTGGGGTTTATCTGCTTCATCAGGAAATGTCCTACCGTCGGTAACAGTCACATCAGTGGTAGAAACTTTATCAAGAGCTTCACCGTTTCCCTTCTCAAAACTGAGTAGAGTTTCTTCTTCTTCGACGGTGGCTTCTTCAGGTGACACGTCTTCAGCAGCGTCATTTGTTCTGTTGTTCACTTCATCCCAACTGAAATGTCCTGGACCGTGATAATGCCAAAGCCTGTTGGCATGCACCACTTTTGGCTTACCTCGCCAACCACATTTTACCCGGAAAGTCATGTCTGAGAGACGATCCACTATGTCATATGGGCCTTCCCATGGAGAGGACAACTTAGGAGACTTCCCTTTGGTCTTCCTGGGATTATACAACCACACCTTGTCTCCTGGTTCAAAGCTGACTTCAGTAGATCTCTTATCATAAGATAGTTTCATTGAATCAGCAGACATTTTTAAGTTTAAACGTACTTGATGGTGAATATCATCCATCCTTTCTGATAACACTTTCACAAACTCTGACACATTCTCAGGCAACTTTTCATAAGGTGGGTGTCCTGTTAACAGATCTACTGGCAACCGAAGTTCCCGACCAAACATCAACTTTGCTGGAGTGTATCCAGTGGTTTCACGCTCTGCTGTCCTATAGGCCATCAACAGTGGAGGGAGTAAGACACCCCAGTCATCTTGACGGCTATTACACAACTTTCTTCCACATCTTGTCTCATACCTATCCAGTAAAATCAATGTTTTCTT